>NW_017307538.1:169481-185873 GCF_000935625.1 Nanorana parkeri | reverse complement strand
GGCGTCTGCCCACCCCTCCCCCCCCCCCCCCCCCCATTAAAATTCCACCTGACAATAGCTAATTAACCTTCCAGCATGTCTTTGGAGTGTGGAAGAAAACACATGCAAGCACAGGTAGAACAAGCAAAGACCTGGCTGGTATACAAGCCTGGGACCCCCAGTGCTGCAGGGCAGAAGTGGTAACCACTAAGTCACTGTGCTGCCCCAATAAATGGGCTGCCTTTATGACAGGGCCAACCTGTCATAAACCCAAACACCAGTCTGAAGGGGCCCTTAAAAAGACACTGTCACTTGCTCATTCAGAACAGAGTCTCTTACTAGCACACCCTCCAACCCAATTCTAATCACCTTTCCAGCTGCTCCATTCCTCCGGGAGTCACCCCTGTGTAAGCTCCACGTCATATGGTGTTGGTGCGTACACATGGCTGATGACACCATCCTCATCAGGTGGCAATGTTCAGGCCTGGCGATAGTCTACTTGGGCACAGCATCATGGGGAGAGGTCCCATGCAACCCCCATGCCCAAAAGCGTAGGATGGGGCAAGGGGGGGAAAGATTGTGGGAAAGGTGAGTATAATTGGGTTTTATTATTTATTATTTTATTTATTTATTACAGGTATTTATATAGTGCCGAAAATTTACACAGCACTTTACATAGTTGCACATTCACATCAGTCCCTAACCCTCAAGGAGCTTACAATCTAAGGTCCCTATCCAGTGGTGGACCTAGGGAACAAAGGGCCCTGGTGCAAGATTATTTTTGCCCCCCCCCCCCAAAAAAAAAAAAAAAAACCCCAAAAAAACCCTAACCCATATCCCCTTTAGCAACCACAAAAAAGAAAAGTTGGAAAAATGACATTGCTGTATAAAGTACTGTTGAGATTTGTAGTCCTCTATAGAGGGTGCCATTCTGCATTGCTGCAATGCAGAATGGGACCTGCTATATAGAACTACAAATACCAGCTGTACGTTATACAGCAATGCCATCAATTGGGCTAAAAAAAAAAATAATGATTTTATTTATTAACTTACCTTCACCTCCTCTGGCTGTTTCCTGGTGGGGGAGGCTGCAGAAAATCACCCCTGCGCGCCCGTGTACTCAGGCCTCGGCCGTGAGGACCCAGCAGACAGCCGCCTGAGTACACAGGCGCTCTGAGATGGACACGTCACACTCAGGGGGCCCTTCAGCCAATGTGATCACTCCCGGCGGAGAGATGGGGCCCGCCGCATACCGATCCGATGGTAACCAGTGGCGGGACACCAAGGGGCCCCCCCATCTCTGCCCCAGGGCTGTGTTTGAATAGATACTGGGCCCCCCGTAGGCTCAGGCCCCGTGTGCGGCGGCACCGCCTGCACCATCGGTAGTTCCGCCACTGTCCCTATCTCACATGCATACATAGAGGGCCAACTTAGAGAAGAGCCAATTAACCTACCAGCAATTCTTTGGAGTGTAGGAGGAAACGGGAGTACCCAGAGAAAACCCACGCAAGCACAGGGAGAACACGCAAACTCCTTGCAGATAGTGACCTGGCTGGGATTCAAAGTGCTGCAAGGCAGAAGCGCTAACCACTACGCCACTGTGCTGCCCATAGGGTTGGGGGCTGGGCTTGTATAAAACTCTTCAACTAAGAGTTTGCAACAAAGTGACAGATTATCTATAAGGCCCCCCCCTCTTCCCCGTGGCTTAAGTATCAATAATTATGGCATGCCATACAAAGGGCTTAGGCACACTACATTTTTGTCATTTTTACTTTAATAAAACAAGACCCATGTGCAGTCAACTAGCCAGGTCCTGGTCAAGAAAAATAAACGGTTTGATTTCATCATGACAGTAGGAGCTATACATAGATTGTGCTGTCACTCAGAAGAAGATGTAATGGAGGAAGAGGACAAAGACACAAAAATTTCAGGTTGTCAGTTCTTAGACTACAGAATAATTTCCTCTTTGTTTGAAGAAAAGTTAAGTTATGTTTAATAATTTTAACAGTTTCTTTAAAACACAGCTCCCTCCCATTAGAGTGGTGTTCTCCTTTAAGATAAATACATCCAACAAATAGGATATTATAACAAGGGTGAAGAGTATATTCGATCCGGTGGTGAATATCCAGCATAGCAGAGTACACGTCATCATTCCCGCTACAAAGACTGAGATCCAGGTCTTCTAGCTAAGACATCAGTCCAGCGTGCTGCATTCACTTCATATTTGGGAAGTTTTTTTTTCTCTTCTCTGAAAATCTGTTGTTGACAGATTAAGAGTAGGAAGGGAGCCAGTTTCCCATGGAACAATAACCTCATGCATACCGAAATTTTGCTGTGCCCGGCCCAACCTGCCACACCAGACTAAGAGAGCAGCCGCGGAGGGGCCGTGTCAGGATGCCAATACAAGACAGCAGAGTGGGATAGCCGTAGTACAAAGTCCCATTTATGCAACTGGAAATAGAATTTGTGAGGAAATCAAGAGCCAAAGACAAAGGAATCGCAAATTTGCTGCTAAAGGGCCAACAATTGTGTGTGTGTGTTGGTCATAGCAACTGGCCAGACCCTTCTTGTCATTGCCTAACACGCACTCAAAAAGGGCCAGCTGGACAGGCTGGTTGCTATAGACTATAATAGTGGCTAATACCTTGGCTTGCTTTCTAAACACATTAAAATAGATGAAAACCAATACTGGAGGAATTTAGTTTGTAAAATAACTGCATATTTCAAAAACATCGGTTTCAAATTTTTTTTAAATTTTCGTCCTTTGTTGTATATCAATGCTGCTAATCCCCTGTGGCCACTTCCTGTCTGCATGCACTCCAGCGATGGCTGCTTGGCATTTCTAAGTGTGGGTTTCTTGATGGTGGAAAATGCCAGTGACATCGTATTAAGATATGTGTTGAAATGGCGGGTCACAAGTCCAGGTCACAAGGTGATAACAGAGGTGGGCAGGAAAAGGGGCAACACATTCAGTGGTGTCCCCTGACCTTTCTTCTCTCTCCTGAGTGGAGGGGGTAGGGGCCCCTACATCATCCACCTCTGGCTGGCTCTGGTCCTGCCCAGCTCACTGACATCACTGGTACGGCCCTTACCATCTCCCCGCCCGGCTCTTAGCAACCTTGGATGCTGCAGCCGGAAACAGTGTGCAGCAGAGTAGCCATACCATTCTGCCTCTCCCCCGACCCAATTGGATGCCTCCTAAAGCAAAAGCCTCAGGCTGCCTCATTTTAGGCACAGTCCTGACCATAATGACTAGTCAGCAGGTACCTGTAGCTCTTCGCATCCAATATATGGCACTCCAAGACATCTAACACCAGGGTGTCCTGTGCTGCAAATAACAGCCAAGCTTTCAGTGTGGTGCCACTAGCCTTGCCCATTCCCACCAGATGTTGAGGACCGGTCCACCCCATTCTCTTTTCTCAGTAGCCTGGTCATTTGGGAAACCCTTTTTTATTTTCAGTTTGTAATGTGGGGAAGGTATTCCGAGACACACCCACGACAGGTTCCTCTCATTTGCAGGTACCCTAATGCACTAATGTGTCTGAGGTTTTGTACAGTCACCAATCAGATTCAAACCCGCCTTGTTAGTTGAAATTAATTCGAATTTACAGAAATGGGTGAACATGTGAGTGGCGGTTCAAATTCTGTCTGCAATGGAGCACAGAGAACATGGATTGTAGTATGGATGGTATGGCTTTAGCATGGGCAGAGAATCGAGATTTTAAGTAAAACTAAAGGCAAAGCTTTATTTTAGATTTGGATAGAGTTATACGTGATATTTGGATAGAGTGAACACTGTCAGGTTTTTATAGTTGTCTTTGTCCCCGTTCACTCACTCTTTAAGTCCTAGTCACTGGGAAGGAAAGTAAGGGTAAATCTAAAATTTTAAGTTGCCACCAGAACAGGAATATAGTGAAAATCTTTCAATAGGAAAACTTGTTTTGGTGACAACTGTCTAAGAGGGGATTTTCTTCACTATCACTTCCTGTTGAAACTACAGGACAGGAAGTTAAGGAAAATCTTCCTAATGTGACATAGAAAGTAAAAAAAAAAAAAGTATTTTTTCATCCATTTTCTATTTTATCCAAAAAGAAGAAAGTATGAATTCAGATAAACTTGAACTGATAGGTATGAATTGTTGCCTTTATTTTTTAGTATTGTAAAGGCAGAGATCTCCAGCACTCAGTGGAAAGCATTATATTATTTTGCTTATTTATTGAAGATACATGTCATAAGTGTCAAGTAGCCACCGTTCGGGGGCCTCACAGGGTCCCTTCTTCAAGGCGACATAGTCACTTGTGACATGTTTATTTAATAAATAAGTAAAATAAATCAATGCTTTCCACTGAGTGCTGGTAATCTCCGTCTTTACGATTGTGGAAAACGCGGCTCCATCCGTGTAATCACTACGAGCACCACGAGCACCACGACCACTAATCAAAGCAATCACTGTAAGGAGTGCAGGTCAGTGGCGGAAATACCGCCGTTGCAGGCGTTTCTTCTCAGAAGCTGCACACAGCGCGCCGGTTTAAATAGTTACCGACACGCTCTGTATGCATATTCTGACAGCGTGAGACGGGAGTCTGCGCTTGTTGGTCGTTCCAGGGATCAGGTGAGTATTAAAGGGTTATTAAACCCTCTGGCTTTTTTGCATATATATAAGGCTAGCAAGCAGTAGATTTATGCAAAAAGTTTTTTTTAAAACGCTTTAACAGCGGTTTAAACTTACCCCGTCTTCGCCGCGTGCTCCTGTCCAAAAATTCGAAACTGCACGGGCGGCCACAAAGCATCTTGGGGCGGGTGCATGCGCAGTTCGGATTTTCGGGCGGGAGACGAGGAGAGACGCAAGGTAAGTATATGGACGCATGCACCTGACAGGAAGTGCCAGCAATGACAGAGGAGTCAGCGCTGGATCGGCCCCCCGCCGCACCGCTGGACGGACAGATGAAAACATCAGGAAAGAAGATCAGATTAAGAGACATCAGTTAAGGTAAGTGCTGACATTAACATTGGGTGGAGGGATAAAAAAATTGACTTTAATGCCACTTTAACCACTTCCGGGCCGCAGTACTTCTATAGACCGCAGCCCGCAGAAGTGGTTAAAACAAGAACACGGCTGCTTCGGCAGCCGTGCTCTTGGCACTGCTTTTAACAGCAGACGATTGCGGTATGACTTACAAGCTATCGCCTGCTGAGGACTACAAATCTCAGCAGTACTTTATACAGAAATGCTATTGTTATATAAAGTATTGTTGGGATGTGTAGTCCTCTATAGCCTGTGCCATTCTGCATTGCTGTAAATATTAGGGATGCACCATATATCGGCCGCCAAAACATATTGGCCGAAAATTGCACTTTTAGCATAATGCCGAAAGTGCAATTTTTGTGACGAAACAGCGGCACATCCCTGCTTTCTTTTCTCCCCGCTGGGCGCTGCTATGTGTCCCAGCGGGCAGGAGAGAAAGTGACAGCCGGCCGAGCGCTGCGGAAGGAGAGCGCTGTGTTTGTGGGTTTTTGCAAGGAGGGGGGCCCCAAAAAAAAATCTTGCACCAGGGCCCTTTGTTCCTTAGGTCCGCCACTGGTGCAGGTGAAACATCATAACATTTCTTTTTTAGATTAGAATTCAGTTTAATAATAGACACTATGCAATCAGTTTTTTATTTTTAGTTCAGCTATGATTTAAGGTCCTGCACAGTTTTGGCAAGCGCAGTACAAGCTATGGGTTTCTTTATAAACGTCCCCTGACTGAACACGGAGAGTGGAGTTTAGTGAAAGGTTAGATTACTGATAAAGGATAATGATAGGAAGTGTTTAGGAGGGACCTAGTGGCTTAGTTGATCTGTTGTGGATTTAGATAACATAGTCTAGGACATGATTTCCAAATCCTCTCAAGTGCCACGCTAAAGGGATGGTAAAGCTGAACTATAGGGATTATGTAAAAAGAGAAATTATTAAACAGTTACAGACATACTTGTAAATGCTGCAAAAGAAGATAATTGAATTAAAGCTGTACCTGGGGAAAGAGACACATGCAACTTCCTGCCCAGTAATCCCCATTATTACAATCTGCCAGGAACTCGTGCCTAGAGATTAATGAAAATGAGAGTTTTTAGGTGCAAATTGTGCAATTTTGTCAACATTTCACCATGTATTCAAGTAAGAAAAGAGCACAGTGGCATAGAGGTTAGCATGTTCTGTCTTGCAGCACTGGAGGGCCCTGGTTTGAATCCTGGCAAGGTCATTATCCGCGAAGGAGTTTACATGTTCTCCCTGTGATTGTGTGGGTTTACTCCAGGTTCCTCCCACACTCCAAAGACATACTCAAAGGTTACCTTGTTTCCCCAAAAATAAGACCTACCCCGAAAATAAGACCTGGTACTATTTTTGGGAATTGCTAAAATATAAGACCTACCCTGAAAATAAGACCTAGTTGTGACCATTCCCAGGGCCGGTGGTGGCATAAGAGGGGAACTTGAAGAGCCGCGGGAGAGAATCAGCGATGCCAATGAAGCCAGCGCTAGAGGAAGCGAGGCGACAGCGGAGGGAGCAGAGCCGCATAGGCCGATGCTTCCTCTATAGTGTCGGCTCCTGTCACTGGTGGAGTGATACCAAATGCACTCCGCCTGTGAGGAATCGATAGTGAAAGTGCGCTTCGCTCATTTTGGCCAGCGATTGGTTACCAAATTGCTCTTGGAAAGGTACGGCACCCCTGATAGCCCTGATCACCCTATTCTTAACTTTGCCATTTTGGATTATTTAATTTGGATATGTGTTAACTTTGGATTGTTGTACATTAAAAAAAAAATAAGACCTACCCAGAAAATAAGACCTAGTGTGTTTTTTTGAGCCAAAAAAAATATAAGACAGTGTCTTATTTTCGGGGAAACATGGTAATTAGCTCCTGTCTAAATGGGCCCTGTATGTATGCATGTGAGATAGGGACATTAAATGGTAAACTCCTTGAGGGCAGGGACTGATGTAAAGCACTGTGTAAAAATTGTTAGTGCTATATATATATGAAATAAATAAGACAAAATTAAAGGTGTTTTAAGGGTGCAAATGCTCCTAAGGGTTACTGAAGTTCCTTTCAACTATCGTAGACCAGTTTTTGCACCAAAAAAGGCCCCTCTCCATTGGTGGTCCACAAATTTATCAGGATTGTCCATTTGTGACCAGTGTATTATTACTTATTTACTGTATTTATTTTTTACATAGTGCCAACAGTTTCCTCAGCACTTTACAATATAAAGCACTTTACAATATAGTTACAATACAATTCAAGACAAGATGGTTAGGAGGGCCTTGCTCCTGAGAGCTTACAATTTAAAAGGTAGGTGCAAGTGATACAAAAGGTGCTAGCTGTGTGGAGATAGGTTGTTTGAGAAAGTAAAAGTTCAGTTGTTACGTAGAAGCAGGACAGGCTTCCCTGAAGAGATTAGCATTCAGGGATCGCCTAAGGAATAGGAGATAGCTGCACAGGTTGGGTGTAGGGAGTTTCAGAGGATGGGAGAGGTTCTGGGGAAGTATATTTCCATCACTGCATGTTTCTGATACAGTATATTTTCTTTTTGTTGCTCTATTATGGATATGGTCCCAATTGCCCATCCATTGTCTGCATATTTCCTGCATTGCCTGTTTGTTGCCCATACATACTGTATATCCTACCATTTGTTGCCTACCAATTGTAACTATTGCAGTTTGTTGCTCACATATTGTAACAGTTGCCCATTTGTTGCCCTTATTTTGTCATTGCCTGTTCATTGCTCATATGTTGTCACAATTGCCCATTTGTACCCGACATACAGCTGCCAGCTTACTTCCCACATATTGCCACTGCTGCCTGCTTGGTTCCAACATATTGCCATGCATGCCTGTTTGTGATATTGACACAATTTCCCATTTGTTGAACATGTATTTTCATAATTGCCAGTTTTTAGCTTATGCATTGTCATGATTTGTGCTCATGTATTGTTAGGATTGCCATTATTTTGTCTATGTATTGTCAAGTAGGTGCTGTTTGTTTAGAGGACCATGTTACTATCATTTAATCTCCTGCAGTCCTGTCACTATCGAAACCAGGCTGCTATTATCCCAAGGTTTTGTAGCAGCATACATAGTTATCCACAATTAAACCCATTCATTTGTTGCAGCATGCTACATGCACTGGTATTATTCCCTTAAGTTTCTCCACAGTTGCTAGGGGTGGCTTGGGGGACTTAATTTGGCTTGCAAAGCAACATGGTAAGGTTTACTAAAAAGTGTATCTTGCCAAAATTTTGCCAAACCATTGCCAAATGGTGAATTTTGGTGCTCGCTTTCAAATGGATTTCAGCAATGGCTAAATCAGTAAGTTTGTAGCAACATTGATTTAGCCAAAATCACATCACTCATTCTACCTCTGAGAATTATAACATGGGGCAGCCCTTGCTGACTTGTTTCTAAAGGTGTTGATCCAGGGCTAACACTCTGACCTTGCTTTACTACTTGATAGGTCACTGACCTGTAACAAGTATGACTTATCAAAATCATTCTCTGTAATACAAACTAAATGAACAATTTAAAAGGGTGCGATCACCTGTATTGTCTACAGCAGTTGGCTGGAGCTGAGACTCCCAATGCATAGTCCATGAAACATATAAGAAGGTTGTGAGCAATTCAAACAGCAAGCCTCCAGCAAAAATTAAACACCAGTGTTGGGTGGACTGAACCTTTAAAAATAAAAAGAAACAAACAAACTAAACTGCCCATTATGTTTCTTTACAGATGTGATTTTCGAGGACATGGTTCCCCTACCTGGGAATGTACTGATCTTTAGATATGGACACTATCTGTGCATTTAAGAGCCCATGGGAAAAATGTAGGCCACATGTCATGTGTATTTAAAATGAAAGAGAAGAGGCTGTCTATAAAGCACGATGTGAGGTTAGCAGTGGGAACTGTGTAAATTAAACAAACCGCGTTTAAGGATTTCTGACAAACAGCAGCACACGGGCTTTGAACTGGAAGGATCAGACGATTCCTGCACATCATCACTCAGCGCAGAGTTACAACAACTCTTTCCGTGGTACACGATGTTCATGGGACCGCCTTCACCCTGTGACTTTTTCTCTCTTCGCAATTGTTTTTATTTTAGTTGAAAAAGCATCTGTCGTTTTTGCTATATTTTATTTATTAAAAAAGCTTGAAGCCCAATTCTTGCTAATCTCACTTACTGGCCCATTTAATGGGTGACTTGAGGTCATTGAGTATGGGTAAGGGGCCATTGCTCCTCAAAGGGGAGAATCATTGCTAGTAGTGCGCATTGCAAGTGTACTGAGGTCCAGACGAACACTTTATGGAATCAAAGGAAAACCAGTTTCCACAGTAGACTTAAAGCTAACCTTCAGTCTGATATTTTTGTTGTAAATTTGGGCCCTTTATATCTGTTTGGAGTTCGGCTTAAAATAAATAAGAGTAGCAGATTTTTACTACCCCGGTGGCATGCATTAAACAGTATTGTGTTTTCCCTTAGCTAATGACCTGCAGTGCCTTTCACGGCCAGACCTGTCTTTTTAAATAAAGACTTTTGGTAAAATAATAAGAGGAGACAACCTCACACACACTCAGATCTGCGTCTTGTCACATAGAGTTTTCTGACCTGTCAAGGGACCTCTCGCTTGTAACACCTCTTCTCCCTCTACAGGGGGTCTGGCTACTCTCTCTTCACACTACTTTTTTATCCACTTGTAAAAAACTGACGTTGGGAACCAACCACTTCCATCTTTACCCTTGCTGTCATCAAGGCCCTTGTCTGTCACGTGGACTTCTTGTATTAAAGTCCTCTGCCCACCAGGAGCAGGTGAAATTGTATCTAAAAAATGCTACTGAAAGCATTTTATGCATAGCTCCCATTAGGATTGTACATTCCACCAAGAATGAGCCTGAATAAAACATGGCTACATGTTACTGAAGTTACTGAAAGCCTTGTGATTCCCACAATAAAACTCTAGGCCCAGCAAGCATCTGATCTGCTCCTGAATTTACTTACAGATCCTTAGACAAGGCAAACATAAAAAAGGAAAAATATAACTGTGAATTTTTGAACACCACAGCAACCTGAGAAATTATTCGACAATGGTAGCTCCCCTATTCTGACAGCACCAAAGCTAGACAAAAAGTAAACCTGTACTGAGGGAACAATGTAAGCTACCATTGATGACCTCATTCTGAAAACATTAGTTACTTGAGAGACATGGCGATCTGGCTTCTTGACTTTTAGAGGAAGTGATGCAGGAACCAGAATGCAGCCAGTGATGGTAGAGCAAAGTCATGATCTACATACAGGTACAGGATCATCAATTTTGAAGACATTGAAGGGAAAGGCAGTTGTGCAACTAGCAATGTTCAGAAAGCTGTTAGCAATGACAGTCCCAAAACATGTTCTCTTTAAGAAATGTTTTATAAAATAGTAAGAACAATAATTCTACAGCCTTTACTTATGGTACAGTGAGTAAATACTGATGAAAAGGCCTTTAGAGGGTAGTTTATTGACGACTTTGAGGCTTCACATATTTGTATCTATTTACTTGGCGCAACCTCACCTTTTATATTTCACCAAAATTTTGGGGATTATATTGGGTTTATGTGCAGCAAAATGAATTTGAGTAGTGCAAATATAGTGAAATAAACAATTGCACCATTTTATTCTGCAGGGTCTTTGCTTTCAGAAAATACAGAATCTTTTGGGGATTTAAGTGTGTTTCCACATAAATAAATGTGCATTTTTCATGTGTATGTAAATGGTTAATAAATAATCATTATTTTTTTTTTGCTTTTTCTATTTATCTTTTTATAATGGACAATGGTATGATTTCTTTCAAAGTATCATATTTGAGATACTCATTGTCAAGCTAATGCCACTGTGACAACTAAGACAAAGTCAAAAGGAAGTTTATACTACATTATCCAGTATACCCTGCAGCATATTCCAGATTCTAAAGGCCATATCTCCTTTCCTATAGCTCCTGTGATAGATAATATTTCCGTGTACAAATGGATTACTGTAAAGCTACTTCAGATCTACATTGTCTAACATCAGTAAAGTCTTCCAGGAGTATCTCCTATATGTTACACAACATGTGTTATGTGAAGTAGGGACAAGTAAAGTGATCTATTCTAAGTAGCGCAGACCTTTCATCAGATATTATATGTGCTTGTCAGACACACTACAGGCAGATTAAGGATGTTTAAACACAATAAAAGATTTTATTGTAACCAGAGACAAGAAGAAGATAGGATAGCTAGCATGTAGAAGGACCACAGTGAACTGTACATGGTGGGTGAGACTTGGAATGTCAACAAGAGATAGGTGATATCATCAATGAGGTCAGCCGGGTGGGGCAAATATTGGATCCGGTTACTTTGAAGTGGTGGAAATTGAAAAAAATGAGTTGTATGCTTTTTTACAAGGTTCGAAGATCACAGGGGCCCCGCCAGGTTTAAAGAGGTCTAGGTGGTCAGCATGGAGAAAGAATTTTAACTACACAGCCAATCATCTGGGACTTTCTGCAGAAGCACATTTTAATAAGGAGGCTTAAAGGACAAGTTCACTTTAAGTGAACTTGTCTTTCACTTAATCCCCTCCTCTCTTGAGTGAAGGCAGTCATGGTAAATACCTAACTTCCCCCCCCTTCCAGTGATTTTTACTGTGCAGTCCTGACCAGAACTACCCAAACTTTCTCATTAAAAATGTCTTATTTTCTCAATGAACACAAGCATTGCCTGCCACAGTCCCATTCCTATGGGTGACCTGTATTCCAGCTGTCCAGTGGTACTTGTCTTTTAAATAATTTTTTTATTTTTTTAATGGAAACTATAATGGTTGTAGGACAATGTATTCCCACATTGCAAGCCTATGAGTTGTCCGACTCATTGAAAACAAGGCACTGGCTGTGTGGCCGATGTCTTATCTCAACATCTGTTAAGAAGGGAGGCAGAGTGACTACAAATCGAATGCGTGCTTCCTAAAGTGGCTATGAATTCTATGAATCTCTATATTTAATACAATAATAATAATGTGGAAGGGAAAGTATGTTAAAATGTGATAGTCACATAAAAATAATAAACACTGCGATAATCTGCCCGTTGACAATACACTATACTCTCTGCTTAAAGGCAGCCTGAGGGCTCCCCTTACTTTGTATAGAGAGCCACAAGATGGTTAAAATCTTGGACAATTTCATACAATTATTGACTTCTATAGTTGACCACAGGCTCATTTCCTCCTACCGCCTCACCTTTCTTTCTGCCAGTGAGCTCCCACATCAATCATGGTGGCCAATAGGAAAGCATTCACAGCAGGATGACATACCAAGGCTCAATGGGTTCCACCATGGAGGCTATGGAAAGTGTTTGTCAATATTTGTAACAGTGCATTGGCAATTTTGGCGATCCTGGTGACATCTGAAGACAAATTTAGGATCTAAGCTCTTACCTGCAACTACTTGCCCTCTGGACCTGACTACTTTAGGAGGTAATTTGATGCTACAGGTTAATGCTGAAGACTCGTCCTCTCACCACCATTTGAATGCCAATTGCCACCAGAAGAATTGATGCAGCATGGCGAGGAGGGCTTTTGTTATTTTGTACTGTAAATATGAATAAATTAAAAATACAATCCCGTGCTGAATGTTTAACTCTGAATGGGGGAGAGCTCCATAAGGTGGGCCAGTGCTTTTCCCTTGCAGGGTAAAGTAACAGGTCGACTTAACATACTCCCTCCCCAGCAGCAGATCTTCTTTTCTCTCACTGCACCTGGCAAGGACATAGGGATGGTGAATATGTGCTGCTGGGGAGGGGACAGTTAAGTAAATTTGTTGAAAAAGCTACTACGTCCGGGTATGAGGAACTCATATGGGGGAAAGTGACTCACTCCCCGTCATTCCATGTCATAATGTTGGCGATGGGATGCTAGAGCACCTGCATTGCCACATTTGGGAGCTTACACCATCATATTGAGCTTACGCAAAGCTTCCACTCTCCGGTCCCGGTCCCTGAATGAAGTGATGGGTAAATGAAGGGAAGTATGTACAACTGGAGAGGGCTGCAATAAATTGAACCTGTGGTTTCAACATGCATGAACAAAGCACAAGTTCTCTTAAATTGCAAATGTTACAACTCCATTTTATGTTGCTTTTTTTTCATTAGTTTAGGTTTTCTTTCAAAGTTACAGTAAAACCTAAACTTTATATCTAAAGGTGAAAGGTGAAAACTTCAGGGACTGAAAAGTGAGCTGTGCTGATAGCACTGTTGAGTTGCGTCCCTCTCCGTCTTTGAAGGATATTATTACCAGAGAGCAGATCAAACCTAGAGGCAGACCTGCAGAGTTTTAGTCTATTTGTATCAGGCCTGACATAAGTACACAGAAACAGTAAATGTACAAGACTCCTGATAGGCGTTACACGTGTGGTCCTGATGGCCTGTGTAATCTCATTGGAAGGGACTTACGCATAGGTATGTTTTATTCATTGCATTTGTTGATACCTTGGAGGAACGAATATCAAGTAATACTGTAACGTTTACCTGAAAGGAACAATTGACATGACATATACTTTTTACCAGCTTACTGTTCCATATTTTGATGTGCAAAGAGGTAAATGTTGCTTGTGGTGGCCATTACCAATATCTAAATGTAATTTCAAGAAACATTTAACATGGCAATTACATTAACAGCTTCTTTTGATTAGTGTATATGCACATCTGTAAATACTACTTTTGGTGGCCATCTGCAACAGCTCAACTAGCCTTGCTGAGAGTCTGTTGTTTTCATTCAGTTCAATCCTGACCCATAGGCTTGCACATGGAGAGTTGAGCAGTGAATCTCCACATACATTTACAACCTACACAAGGGTGTTCTGCTTTCTAAAAAATAGCACGCACTGATATTAGTAACATGAAAGAGAAACTTTACCCATATCTTCAAAATAGCAACAAACACACCTTTACAAATGTTTAATAAAGACAATCTACAAACACATACTTCTAGATAATTGCCGGCTTTTTTCTTTTTTGCATGCTTTATTTTTCTTTACTTCCCCAGTCTTCTGACAGTGACCATTTTAACTAAGGGCAGATTACTAGATTTTTCTTTACATCCTGGAACTTTGGCACATGTGACTAGGACATGTGACCATGCACATCATCTCAGGGGAGGAAAATGCCTTTCCCTGAGATCTCGTGAGATTACAGATGAGATTTCCCAGCAATGCTCTGCTGATGTAACCTTCCCAGGATGCAATGCTTGGGCACAATTACATAATTTGTGCCAAAGTGGACTTGAAAGTGTCAAAAAAGAAAAAGTAAAATAAAAATAAAAATATGTTTGTTTAGCTAATGAATGGAAGATGATTTCATATCAACTTGCAGAGCTGTATGCTGATGTGGTTTCTAGTCAAAGGGAGTAAAGGTCAACTTTAGGTGGAACCCATTGACACATGCATCAAAAAGCAGTTTCCTACTATAGAAAACATTTAGGCAGAGATGAAAGCTGAACTGAGCTTCCATGGGTCCCAGGAGCACTTTTCATCTTCTCTGCCAGTTCTTCTTGTCCAACATCCTCTTTCTTCGGCCATTGCTTGACCACTGATGATGCAATTCCTGCACATGCTATCTCTCTATTCCTCATCTCACTCTTTCAGTCTCCTTGCACATCACTATATCCCAACTTTTCCATCACAATCAATAGTACAACCAGCAGTCCCTCCACTCATGCCAGGGTGTTATGTGTAATTCTGGCCTCCGACCTCTTCTTTCCGACCCACATCTAATTGCTGTTGAACTCTTGCCACCTTTGTAACATCTCCAAAATATGCCCCTTCGTAACCAATGACACCTTGCCTCAGCTATTGCAACTTCCTCCTCGTTGGCCTACCTCTACACTGGCTATCCTCAGTTTAGTCTATCATGAATGCTGCTACCAGAATCCTCCACCTTACAAACCATTCAATGTCCACCCCTCCAATAATCCCTTCACTGGCTTCCATTCACTCAACTAATAAAGTTCAAAATATAAACAAAGCCATCCATATCTCTGCCCTCCAGCTACATCACCAAACTTATCTCAAAATATCACCTAAACTGTCCACTCCACTTCCCCCAAGACCTACTACTCTCTAGCTCCCTTGTCACCTCCTCCCATGCTCGCCTTCAGGACTTCTGAGTCTCTCCCATTTTCTGGCACTCTCTACCCCAACCTGTCCGGCTATCTCCTACTCTGTCTGCTATTTGGAAATCTCTGAAAATTCATCTCTTCAGGGAGGCCTATCCTGCGTCTACCTTACAGTGAACTTTTACTTTCTCCAACAGCTCATCCCTTGAGAAATATTACCTTTTGTACAACTTGCCTTACCCTGTTAGATTGTAAGCTCTAGGGCCCCTAATCCTTTTGTATTGAATTTTATTTTAACTGTACTGTCTCCCTTTTCTTTCTAAAGCTTTGTGCAGAATGTTGACGCTATATAAATCCTATATAATAATATTATAATAACATGCATGCTGAGGTTACATTGTCCCGGCACTCTTATCACATCTTAAAGATGCAGAGAATCTACAATGCCTTGCATTCTGTGTACAATTAACAAAACATTCCTAGCAGACAGGTACAGGAGTTTTTTTGGCAGAAGAGACATACTGTACAAAGTCTCTTCTGCCAAAAAGAACTCTACCTGGTAGCAAATTTTGTTTTCACTACCTACTGAATCATTAACCCGTAACAATCATACAGATTAGAAAGGCAGTGTGAAGTCAGAGCTACTGCATTCTTGTTCCGGGTCAATGGCTTGGAAAGTACTGAAGCAAATGGATCAGTATGACAGCTAGAGAACTAGCAATTTCAGAAGGTGGGGTAGTCCGCAAGAATAGTCTCTATATTCCCTCAGTGCCAGGTTCATGCTGGATAGTGAGTGGTTTAGTGGTCAGGACTTTTTACAGTCCCACCAAGAATACTGTGTGGGAGGACTTTACACATTCTCCTGTGAATCCAAATAAACATACTGGTAGGTCATATGGCTTTGGCCCCTTGCTATTGTTTAATTTTTAGGTCTCAATAGTTTCTAAACACTTTCATCCCCCTCCCCAACTGATAACCTTGTACTAGGTGCAGGTAGGAGCGGGCAGAATGTACTGAGACTCTCTACAGCTCTCTCCAGCACTGTATATCTGTAGCTCTGTAAGTAAGGCAATAGCTTCCAGCACGCTCTAGCATTTGATTTGTTTTTACTAAAATAATGGAATGATGCAAGGGACTGTGCTTGTAAAAAAAGCATCATTTTTCAGGTGTGCCTAGGGAAGTATTTGACTCCACCTGTCTGCCTTTATTTGGTAAAGTTGGCTACACACATTGCAATGTTATTGTACAAACTGCAAAAAGTGCCCCGC
>NW_017307538.1:139884-169467 GCF_000935625.1 Nanorana parkeri | reverse complement strand
TGCCTATACAGTACAAATAATAATATAAATACATAACAAGGCGCTCCATATCTTGTATGGTGCATCCACTGGATCCGGCACATGCGCCGAACAAGATCTAGCTCAGCTTGTTTTCAGACATTAACAAGCCATGCCAGATGTCCTATGGAGCATGCGCAAGTTCAGGCAGGATCACTGTGGAAGGCACTGATGACATAGCCTTTTCCAGGAGACAGCTGTGAGGCCCTGGCTACATCATCAGTGCTTAAGAAAACCAGGAAGTGTACAAATAAATTAAGAGATGTTGAGAAATGTGCATGCACATTGTGTTTGGGGGACAGAGGTCCGCTTTAATAGTGGTCATGCACGTAAAAATCTGATAATTCAAGAAAACAATTGCTTTAATATTTTGATCAAATATAGGTTATAAAAGCCTTTACTACCATTTCAAACAATTTCTACCAATTTCTGCCCTATCTAAAGTAAGACGATAGCAATTAGATGGGGTGAATATTTCTGATGATGTGGTGTACACGGCAATGTGTTGCATTGAACTATCCTTTCAGATATCTATTTGATTAGACCAATCGGATTAGGCATAACACAATGATGTGTGTATGACCAGCATTAGATTTAAGCCGGCCATATGCTTGATTCTGCCATCCATGCTGTGTAAACAGTGTGGATGGGGAAACCCCCCCCCCCCCCATTGGGCTATTGTACTCTGTCAGAGGCAGATCTGCCGCTGTCAGAATACCTGAACAGTGACTGCAGCTGTAGTCACTGTTCATCCCTCATTACTTTTGGGCCAGCTCCTCGACAAAAGTGGATTGAAAAATTGTCTTTTGTTGAACAGAGGGGTACCAACTGGGCCACACTAATTGGATTTCGGCTGAGTTCAGTGTATGGCCAGCTTTACAACAGTTAATGCAGTGCAAGAAACTACCTGGTTGCATGTACGTTGTTTTTTTAAAAAGGTCTTCACACTACAAAATCATTGGAAAATGTAATGTTGATGGTACAGTCTAAAAATTATATATGTACTCACTTTAAGGGGATCAAAATGATGGTCTCATTGCCTGTGGTACCTTCAGACAGCCCCAGCTGACCACCCTTTATTAAGAGAAGAACTGAAATCCAGACTGGCTGATCTTCCACTTTAGCAAAGATCACCAAATGACGGGACCTGCGCTGAAGATAGCATGGATCAGCATTTTCTCCAAGAAATGTAAGCATTTCATCTTATTACTCTTTATCATTCTCAGCAAGCCAAGCTGTGTAACATCTGAATACAGGTCCTTTTTAAGACATTATTGTAATAGAAGGCTTATTAGTGTTTGACTAAACCAGTTTTATACCCCTTTGAGACATCCCATAACTTATGCAGTGAAGATCCTCCGTGAGTTAGATGACAATTTAATCCGTATAAACCTTTGCTCAATTTTAATATGTCAATAATGGGCCAACCTACGTCACTGCTAGTCACTCTGTGAATGCTGAGCTTGATGAATTGACCCCATAAAACCCTTAAAGAAGAGGGAGAAGGAGCATTTTTCCCTGCACCCGCTGACACTTTTGTGGAAGTTTTCCTCCCTTTGGTTATCTCTTTTGTTAGTTAGAATTTATCGCTGGCACATCCTGCAATAAATCACTCTGGTGATGGAGATTCCAAATTAGACACCTAAAGACTATTGTTTGTGCTGCTTTTCAGGGATGCACAAAGAGGCCGCTGCAAAAGTCAAGAAGAAAATGAGAAGGGAGGGAGCCAAAAGCAACATCAAGTTAATAAGATGGTACAGTTACAATATGTGAAACATACTCAACGTCAGTGGCTTCTGTTTAGGAAAATAAGCTCTAGATAGCTATTTCCTAAACTAATATTTCATTTTTGGTTGAATCAAATTCTCCTAGCAGTCATGAATGTACATATGAAGACTGGGGTGGCAAGACCAATGAAAACTTGATACCCTCCAGTTGCAAACTTTAGAAGCTGTAATCTCCTGGAAAGAATCAGTTAATCTAATTGTATTCTACAACAGTGAGATTGGGTACTCAAAGGAAAATGCAAGTTCTTTCATGAACCCATAACGATTTTAGCTGTTTAGCAAATGTTTCCTAATTCCGGCCATGTTCAATTTGGGAAACATTCCTTTAGTGTTCAGTAAAAAAGAAAAAAAAATCCATTTGGAATTGAACAGCCCACTGCAATCTGCCACCCACAAATTAATTGTCTCCCAGTTTCGAGTGACAAAACAAAAACTTGTGGTGGAAATTGATTAAAATCACCAAAATGCCAGTTAAAGGCAATTTTTAATTGATGATACTCCATTTACCTGAAAGATCCTTAAAAATCCTGTATAATAATAATAATAATCAGTGGCCCTGCCTGTGCTACCAGAAGTGAATTCACATCTGACACACTTTTGGGTGTGTTGGAAGCATGTGTCCTCCTCTGTGTTCTGTGGTTTCCTGCAGGATGAATAGCATATTCCTGCCGCAGTCCATACTGGAACGACCCTTTGATTGTTGGGGTGCTGCAAAAACGTATTGCATAATATGGATAAGATAAGCTATCAGTACACCCACAAGATTGTTATAAAAATGGAAAGCTTCCTTTACTGGATGATCACATAAACATGCAACGTTTTTGGGGCTGTGCAACATGCCTGATGATATCGCTGTCCCAGAGCATTGCAGATTTATCCATATTATGCACTGAGAACAGTCAGGAGTTGCTGCAGCATCCCAATAACCAATGATTTCAATGTGGTGTGTGATGGTAATATGCTAATTATCCTGTAGGGAATCACAGAACACAGAGGAGGACACAGGCACCAGGAAGCATGGCAGATGTGAAGATTTTTTCTTCTTTTTGGTGGCATATCTCCGCAGCAGAGTAAAACTTCCACAAATGGGCACTGGCCCAGGTAAGCAGGCCTGTACTTCCCTTCTTCACGTCCCTACATCAGTTAAGGACACAGTCGTGATGTAGTGGCCATCAGGACAAACCAAAGTGCAGTGGGAGACACACCCAAATGTGAATATTCTTAATGGCTTTGCAGTGCAGCATAAAGAAGATTCCACAAAGAGTATAAACTCACTTGCTTTACAGGATGTTTTTGTTTTAACTTTAACTTTATTATTTCAGCAACAGCATCCCTTTAACTGGGAAACCCCCCATCCGGAGAAGCCCTCTAGTTGGGCAGGGAGGGTTCAGGTTTTGTAGCAGGGTAGGCCCTACACAAACAGTCATAGTCTGTTGCCATATAGTGTAAATGACAGACGCCAAACTAACAGACCATGCCGTAGCTTGTAAAGGATACATATGTAAAAACTAAAAAAAGATATATCTGAGGCCCTAAATTGAACAAGGAACATGCAGATGGTTGATTCTGTCTGTCAAAGGTTCATAGTAAACATATTTCACGCATGGGTAGAACTTAATGTTGAGGCTGTAGAGTTGTCATAGAGAACAGGTTTTCCTCCTCAGTACTGTTTGCTGATTATAAAATAGAAACAAAAACATCGTCAAATGTAAAAAAACCTCCATTTAGTCCCAATGGGGTTGAGAAACTGGGGAGTAAAATAAGAGGTTTGGATGGAACCATGATTTTGAAGAACAACTAGCAAGGTTTATGTACTCATAATAAATAGTGACTTTCGCTGGGAATTTCTACGGTTTCACACAAATAAAACCTTTAAAGTGTGTTTTCCAACCCATTACAGTATTTTTAAATCTGGAAACATTTTTTTGTTCTATTTTGTTCCCACGTTTTATGTTATTGACTTTTTTCTTTATTTTTTTTACTCCTGGACCCCCTTTGCTTTTTGAGTCACTAAAACCTGCTGCCATGATAGATAACCTGACATTATCACATTTTTACATTGGAATCTCTTTTGATCACCCCTGGTAACTAAAAAGCCAGTGAACTTCCACAGATGTCATTAAACAGAGGAACTGAGTAAGTCCGGGGGACAATAGGGCTGTTACGTGCACAAGTGACTGTGTAACCTTGATGGAGGTATCTGCCTTTCTTGAGTCAGTGAGATTCATTTGAATGGAGCTGTCTAATGTCAGTAAATAAATCCTAAGGGCTGTCCATTGGGGGGCCATTGAAATATCTACTGACTCCCCCATTTTTAAAAATCTTTCAGTGTCATGTGTTAGTGCCCTTTATCATAATAGAAGTCACCAGCACTCGATGATATGTGCAAGAAGTAAAGCACTTTTAATGAATCGTCACATGCGTCAAACAACCAAGGCTGTTTGACGCATGTGACGATTCAATAAAAAACATTTACCTAATTGGGATAAATATGAATTAATATTGAGAATAACTTAAGGGTTTCTACCATCAGGGCTGCATCTAGATATCATGCTGCCCGAGGTATACCTAAATGATGATACCCTTGTAAACAAGCTCTGCTCCATTTGTCTTGTGATCAATTTTAGAAAATACTAAAATCCTATGTTGGACTTTGTTTCTATACTTACCCTTTTCATATGTCTTCAAGCTGAGTCACGTAATACCACAGGAGTGCATTCCACTGTTTCAGAGGATGACTTTTTAGTGTTTTTTGGCCCACCTTATAAACACTTGTCAGGTTATAATTCCTTGTTGGTCCCTAAGTCCTACTCATTAGAAATGTTTCCATGCACTAAACTGCTAAAGGCCAAAAAGTCGAAAGCTGTATGCAGTTTGGAAGAAATGGCTCTATAATATTAGGCTGTTCCTGAGCTGTAAGCCAGCAGTTCTGGAAGTACAATTGGCCCTCTGGGCATCAAGGAATGATTCACATGGCACTGCCCAGTATAATAAGATGAAGAATGACCCCAGTACACATAGGTAGACAACCCCTAACAAAGCACAATCCTTAGTAAAATAATATTCCTCGCTTCCTGGGACAATTGTTCTGTCCAATTTAAGCTCAAATCTTTTTGTAAATGGAGTATAAATAATACTAATAATAATAAATAATAATAATAATATTTATTAGTATTATTATTGTTATTATTATTAATAATAATAATGGTAGAACAGTAAACTTGAGGCTAGGTTCATACCTAGGCGATTGAGCCGATGAGCTGTTTTCGCTCGGTTTTCAATGCATAGAGATGTCTATGGGACCACAACCGCCCAAAAATAGCTCCTGCACCTTTTCGTGCGACGGTCCATTTCGGCCACACGACGCAATGCAAAGGTGTGAACAGGTCACCTTGACTTTAATGGGAATCTGTGTTTTGTGTGATATCGCACGGCTAAATCCACGCAATAAATTGTGTAGGTTTTAACCCAGCCTTAAGAACATTCAATTCTCGTGCATTCTACTGCTGTTAAATATGGTTTGTTTTTAAAATGACATTAAAGTCAAATATATTTTTTGCTCCCCTCAATGTTAATGTCAGCACTTACCTTAAATGATGTTTCTTAATCCGATCTTCTTCTTTCCTGTCCTTTTCAGCTGTCCCTCCAGCGCTGCTGCGGGTCTCCGATCTGTCCTTGCTGGCACTTCCTGTCCCACAGTGTCTGCATGCGGGTGCACGCGTCCATATACTTACCTTGTGCCTCTCCTCGTCTCCCGGCCGAAAATCTGAACTGCACATGCGCCCGCCCCAAGATGCTTTGCGGCCGCTCGAGAACTTTCAGATTTTCAGACAGGAGCGCGCGGCGAAGACACAGGTAGAGTTTAAACCGCTTTAAAAGCGTTTAAAAAAAAATGTTTTTGCACATATCTACTGCTTGCTAGAAATAGATATATTTAAAAAAACCAGAGGGTTTAATATGCCTTTAAAGGAGAACTATGAGATGAGTGATTTCCACTCACCTCATAGTTCTAGCCGACCTGTGACAATGAGACTGTCACAGGTCGGCTCAGTAGATCGGGAGGTGAGCGAACACATACCAGGTTTGCTCACCTCTCGATCCTGTCACGGCTCTCTGCCTTGACAGGGGGAGGGGCTGGATTCCCCTCTCCCTGCTCCGATCTGCCAGCGCTGACTGGCGGAACGGACGGGGGGAGCGGGTACAGCTGGCTCTGCCTCTAGATAGGCAGAGCCAGCTGTCACTCACGCAGCTGGGGGGATCCCGTCATCTACGTCGAGATCCGCTCCGGCTGCGGCGTCTAAGTATACAGCGAGCTGTAGCTCGCGGTATACTGAGCTTAGGGTAACGGGAGGACGCTGGTTTGTGTCCTCCCGTTACCCTAAGGAGAACTATGGTGAAAAACACTGACCCCATAGTTCTCCTTTAACATAAGTTTGTTTTTTAAAAGTAGCTTTTTTCTATTTCAAATAATTAAACCACTGTTTTCAGCACTTTTTTTTCGAAAGTAAAAAAGATTTTCTTGAAGAGATTAAAAAATCAGCTTTCTAAAAACTTTACTTTCAATATTGTAAAATGGTTTAACGATAATTATTTACTATACATCAGCTTGTGACTCATAATGAATAAAACGTACAAAATTAAAATTTTACTGGATACATATTCAAGCAAATAAGTAGACAAATGCTAAAACATGAGAAAACTTTTCCCACGTATTTATTTCATTACAGCTGATTATATAGTGCTAACAATACACGTAACACTTTACATACTGCACATTCACAACAGTCCCAGCTATCAGGGAGCTTACAAACAAAGGTCCATATCTAACATGCACACATGGCCGATTTAGATAGGAGCCAACTAATCTTCCAGCATGTCTTTGGAGTGTGGAAGGAAACCCACACAAGCACATGCAAACTCCTTGCAGATGTTGTCTTGACTGGGATTTGAACCAGGGACCCCCTGTGCTGCAAGGCTGAAGGGATAACCACTGAACTACTGTGGTTAGCCATTATGGCTTTTTTTTTTAAGTCTGGCACCTTGGCACTACTGACTAGGAGATGCTTTACATCATGGGTGCAATGCACATACTCCTGCAGAGTTTTTTCCTGGCCTGTGTCCATACAAAAGTACTTTGGCTATAGGGCTGGAGGGAATAATCAATTTACTACAAGTGCTGTGACATTTGTGGTCTATTGAGATCCACAAGTGACGTATGGCTCTGGTATTCTTCTATTCACAGATCCTTGTGTAATTTGTTTAATTCAGCTCGGCAGTCTATGGCTCCTCCTGCCCTGCCAAAAAAAACTTTGTGGGGAGAGGAACCCCGCAATTCAAGTAGGTGGAGTTAGGGGGTTTGAGGGTGGGACCTGTGGTCTGTGACCATGTCACCAAAAATGCCAATTTCATCGTCTGACATACAAATGGCCCCTAAAGGTAGAAACATGTCTCTATAAGAAATACTATCATAAAAATAAGACACAGCAATAAAAAATGTTAGAAAATCCCACTGAGACAAACTGTAAATTATCATTTTACAACACTAACAAACAAAAAAAAAACAGACTAATTTATTTTCATTACAAACTGCGCATGAGGATGGTAATGCGTTGTATATGAGACAACCCAGATCAGCACATTGATGTTTTCAGCCTTGCAATAATAAACACTCCATTCTCATTTTACAAACTCCAAGCCATCATATGGTAAAATATAGACAGCCCTGGTACACAAAGCTCCATTATGCATCATCATAAAACAAAGTGGAACTTGGCGATCCAGTTTCATTTTCAGTTGTATACACGTATACATTGTACTGTCCAATTCTGACACGAGCAGCGGGATGTAACCCGCCACTAGGAAGGGCCTGAAAGAAAGTCTTCTGTGTATCATGAGAAATTGTTCCTTTATTGTTCCCTCCTGACATTTCCGAGGCCTCTAGTATGATTGATTTGCCGGCTCACAATAAAACGCCTCTCCCTGGGCTTTAAGAAGAGTGTAATTTCACAATTAGTTAGTAAAACACACCTTAGGAGAAAAATGAATCCAAGCCGGCCAACTTTGACAGGGGTGAGAGTTAACCCTGAGGGCAGTGTCCTGGTACAGAGTTGTGTGCAGGAAGGATATACAGGGAAGGAGTAATGGACCCATAAAAATATTGAATGGATACATTGTATTACAGAACCACAGAGGCAATGTATACGGGTTGAAATAATTTTATGTTCTGTTTCTAAATTGATATGTGGTGGGATCAGGGACACCACCAGCATTCCAAACAAGCATTCCATAGACAACTAGTAACAACTCGAGATAGTCTTGTTTACTGCCCACCAACAACAGAGATAAACATTTGTATATTATTCTACACGATTTATATAGCGACAACAAAAGTTTGCAGATCCCTTTGCAAATCAATTACAATACAGTTCAAGTCAAGAGGAAGGACCTACCGATGAGGGCTTACAATTAAAAAGTTTTCATTTAACAGAAGGGAAACTTCAAATGTCTGCACTTGCAAAATGCAATATGATAGGTAACCAGTATCAACAATCAGTATTGTCCGCAGTGGCAACACAAGGGGGCTGCGGGGGTTGCGACCCGCACCCGGGTGCCAACATTGGAGGGGTGACGCCAAAATGTCACCCACAGACCGAGGGCCCGACAGTGTCAGGAAAGAGAAGAGGACCCGGCGGCATACCTTATCCCGCCGGGTGAACGTCCCCTCCTCGGGACGCCACTGATATAAAGATATACATATATTATTTAGATATTAAAGTAGTATTAAACTCTTTTCAAAAATGAATCCAGATCAAACAAATATACATTGCCCAGCGAAGTATTTCTTTACATTTTTGCCCAAGCACTCATAGTCATCATGTTTTCAAACAAGTGACTCCAACTCTCTCAGCTTGGCTTCCCTGAACTTCCTGTCCAGTACAAGATCACAAGGGACAGAGCATACTCCACCAGCTGGCCATTCATTAGCTTAGAGAAAGGAGAAGCAGGGAGGCGGGGAATGGGTTGCTTTGCTTTGCCTGTGTGTTTGTGAAGACACATAAAGTTTACTAGTATACACAAGGGTGGCTCCATAGAACCATGCAAGGGAAAGAAGCCACCCTAAAATATGGGATATCAGGGTCACTGCTCAGGTGACCAGCTAAAACTAAAACCTTCAAACATTAAGGAGCACCCATTGTAAGTGATTTAATCAGCATATGAAAACAGCTTAACATCTTCTGGCTTTATAATCACTTTAATAATTTACCTGGTTCCATCAAGATATCAAAGTTATCAGAAAGATGGGGAAGTCCACTGTGATTCTCAAAGATTCTCAAAGTTATCATTGATTTACAGAACGATCAGTGGAGGAACTTTTCTCCAGGTTGTGTTTTGTCAGACAGGTGCTGTAGGGTTCTACTGACCTCCAGTGGAGCTGTATAATCAATCAGGTAAATGTTCACTGGAGAGTAAGAAAAGCAATATACCGTACTTTTAATTAAAATAGTATTATAAATAGCTTATAAAGATAGAGAGAGGAAGACACAGAGAAACAGAATATGTGTATATATATATATATATATATTTGTAAACCTAATCACTAAAATCTTATAGGCTTTAACATGTTGATGGCATTTTAATGGTTGGTTTCTAATTTCTGCAACTTGCGTTAAGAGAATGCCTGGTGGACCTACCAAATAGGTCCTTGTTCCTCTTGTTACAAGGTGACAATGCTCTGTCCCTGTTTGCCAATTGCATTTCTGCGTCATTATCGTGTCATAGAGACTTCTGACAGTGACTACAAGTAGAACTTTCAAGACACTTTATGCAGGCATGGTCCACCGTTGTCACCATTAGCAAACCCGCCCCAAGAAATGTCATGCAGACTACGGTGGAGTGCATGGAGACAGAAAGTGGCTACAAAAAAGCGGCAAAAGATGAGAAACATTGAGGTGCAACTGATGATGAGGATCGTTTATGGTACACAATGATCTAGCTAATGAACATCATACAGTTAGATTTTACATCTACTTAAAAAAAAGTACTTGCACATACTTAAAAATATATTTTTTTCATTTTTAATGATATATGTACATTGGAGTTGCCATACATATGCAGGCTTTGATTCCCCCCTAAGTATTGTGGTATAGTGATGGTGCTTCACTGCTCCCTTCTGCCAATGTAAGTCTGTCAGCATGCTGAGACTAATAGAAACAATGAAGTCTCTAGGTGGTGTATCCTGTTATGTTAGCAGGTATTCCACTAGAGTGCTGGGTTCATAGTTTGACACAGAAATAACCATTAGATGGAGGACTTACAGTTCTTTATATGAAATGGTTTGTATGAGA
Source organism: Nanorana parkeri (assembly GCF_000935625.1). Classification (NCBI taxonomy): domain Eukaryota; kingdom Metazoa; phylum Chordata; class Amphibia; order Anura; family Dicroglossidae; genus Nanorana; species Nanorana parkeri. The sequence continues at coordinate 159,317 of NW_017307538.1, read as the reverse complement.
CCAGTTATCATATAAAATGTAAGTCACATGAAACAATCATTCCATGTAAACCTTCCAATAATAAGAGCCGTGCTGATTGGCTCTGACTTTTATGCCAAGGTTCATTCTATATAGTCAGTTGTGGTGCATGCTGTGGTTACACATTGCTGCTATACTTATATTCTGAATGATCTTCCATCCGAACCCGTGGAATATACATCATCATGCATGAGCGCCCATCTTGGTGATACATGCCATGGCCATCTCGGTGATGGACGTTGGCAGAGAGAGGAGGGGACGTTCACCTGGCGGGTTAAGGTATGCCGCCCGGTCCCTTCCTCTCTTCTGCAACTGTCGAGCTCTCGGCCCATGACAAATTGCCCGACTTTTCAGAGGGGGTGACACCAAAATGACTGCCAGTCATTTTGGTTTCACCCCTCCAATGGAGTCACTTGTGACTCCACTGGTCTAGGAGCAAGCCAGCTCCGAGGCTCAGATAAGTATAACTTTCTTATTGTTGAACCTAGACAAAAACAAGCAGTTTCTCTTTGCAGAGCAGAGGGGGCCCCACTGGAAGGGTTAAGAAAAATGTTCCCCAGAGTTCTGCTTCATGAGAAATCTCCGGCTGAAGAATCTTGAGAAACCGACGCTTATGCGAGTTTCATATTTTCGAGAGGTTCCTCCCGCCTATCTCTACATCACTACAGTAGTGAGGGAAGGGCTGGTGGAAGGACACATGGCCATGACACCTATATGGGTTTAATGGACATCTCATAGCAAAACCATGGGGAGTAGTAAGGAGTTACCCCCCTCCCTCCCCTTTGTTGTAACAGCCTCACCTCTATTCTTTTCACAAGAATAGAGGCTTTTCACAAGATTTTGGAGTGTGTCTGTAGGAATTTCTATGCATTAAGCCAGAAGAGCATTTGTGAGGTCAGGTACTGACGCCTTATGAGAAGACCTTTCTCACAATCAGCATTCCAATTCGTCCCAAAGGTGTCCAGTAGGGCTAAGGTCAGGACTCTGTACAGGCCACTTGAGTTCCTCCACACCCAAGTTGTCAAATCATGTCTTCATGGAGCTGTTGTTGTTACCTCAATGGATTTATTTTTGCATATAAGTTTTTATTGAATTATAAAACAGTATTATACAACAGGTATTATATAACATCTGCATATAGCTCAGAATTTAAAGAGAACATATCACAAATATCATGTAAACAGTCAACAATGAAGTTGTAAGTAAGGAACAGCAGCGAGTATAAATGATATGTATGAATAAGTCAAGTAATAGAATGCAGTAGATGAAACAAGGGAAAAGATGGAATAATAAAGAAAAGAAAGAGGATAACTGAGAAACAGCAAGAAAAGATGAAGCCAGCAAGATTAAGGGGGTTATTCACAAAGCTGCAGAAGGCAACCGAGTGAATAACCCAGCCGAAGTGAAGTGAGCCAAAAGCTCTTCGGCTATTCACTTCAGGCTTGCTTGGCTGATTTCAGCATACATCGGTTGCCTTCAGTTGCACTTCCGTAAGGAACCTCTGTGGTACCTAGCAGAATAGAAAATAGTGAAAAAAGTAGAAAAAAAAGTTCAAAACATATTTTTAAAAATGTCAATATATATTACATTTAACAAATAAATTTAAAAATGTAAAAAAAGAAACAAAAAACAAGAGACAGCTAGCTTTTCCCAACTGTTTCCTAGTGACCAACACCTGCTAGAGTCTTCTAGCAGGTCCCGGCCAATATTGTGAATAGCCCGTACAGAAGCCCTTTGCTTCGACTGAACCGAAGGGCTCCGATGGCCAAAGAGAACCGAAGGATCAGCCGAAGCTACACCTGGATCCTTCGGCTCCTCTGTGAATAACTCCCTAAGAGTTCCTTAAAAAGGAAGGGGGGCAACATGGACGCAAACTACAAACAATTTTGTAGATTGTAAGCCGGAATTGATGGATTTCGGGGGGGGGGGCATAAAACTTTTTATGAATGTTGCTGAGGGCAATGATGGATCTGCGGGCATGGACATCTTTCAGGTACAAGAGGTCTTTAAACCAAGGAGCCTTCACACAACATCTAGAGCTCCTAATGAGCTGTCGAGTTTGGCCATAAGGTACCAATGGGTGTATTGGAAAGCAGTTACCTCAATGTTGAAAGCACACACATAATTGTCTAAAAAATCTTTGTGTGCTGTAGCTGTACCAGTACCCTTCACTGGAAACACCTGCACTCAATCAAGTAAAGAGGTACCTACGTAATATAGGGTAAAAATGTACGGTTATTGGCACTACTATTCTGGGAAACTGATAAGAAGGACGATAGAGCTACAACAAGAAAAACCTCTTCAGCTGCAGCAAACTATTACGTATCAAACCTAGTTACTGCAAACAAATCTCTAATGTTCCACCTTGCTTTTTACATGTATCATTGTGTCACCGCTGATTACTTCTATCCTGACCCTCCCTGCCTATCTTCAGTGGATTATAGTAGGTTTTCCTGTTGACCTTGGTGAGAAAAAACATTATCCTGAAAATCAGGAATAATTCCATCAGTTGCAAAAAATCAGCTGTCACTTTAGACTTCAGAACTGAAATATCTGGACCACTCCCCGCAGCAATGTTCCTTTATCCTTCTCTAGGACTTCAGTTTCCATTCTCCACCTAGAAGCCGGGCTTATTTACTTAGTGATATCAGGCCATGTTTTTAAGATATACATTGGTTGGGCGTGTGGAAAGTTTAACATCAAAGAGAACCTAATTCCCAAGACTTTTTTTTCCCTTAATCCTTGTTGTCATGTCATCTTGTGAGCATCAAACAGACACTAACAAAATGAATCTACGTTTGTTTGAGATGGAATTTAGTACATTACAGAACGTCAGCCAAGATTCCATTTAACACACAGTGAAAGGATATCGGCACTGAAAGATATAGTTGATCTTGGATAACCAAAGTAAAACCTGAGAGTCAAATTAGGTGATGCACAAAGGTTTCCTAATTAAAGGGGTAAGCTTTAATTATGGTTCAGTCAACCTCTGACAGGGGGTGACTGAACCGATTATGGTTTTAAAGGATAAGTACACTTATAAGCCAAAATACTCTTTTTTTATGCCGCCCTCCCTCCACATTCTAAATTGACCCACCTTCCCAAGCCCAGATGCATACTTACCTTGATCCCATATCCCATAGATAGAATGATCCTGCACAGGTGCAGTCAGTACACAGTTTTTTTCAGGTTGGACATACACTGATCAACCATAACATTATGACCACCTGCCTAATATTGGGTAGGTCCCCCTTTTGCCACCAAAACAACCCCGACCCATCAAGGCATGGACTCCACTAGATCTCTGAAGGTATGCTGTGGTATCTGGCACCAAGCCGTCAGTAGCAGATCCTTTAAGTCCTGTAAGTTGCGAGGTAGGGCCTCCTTTACTCCCAGGGCCAGATTTCCCACAAGGCCAACAAAGGCCCGGCCCTGGGGCAGCAGGGAGTAGAGGAGCAGCAGGGGTGTGGAATTCCTATCTCCCAATGTCCGAGACATGCACTTTCGGGCGCCGGGCGGCTAGTCCATCTCAACATTTAGCCCTGCTGTGGGCAAGCAGAGCTAAATGTATAGCGGGGAAGCTGCCACTTGTTTTGTACAAGTGATTCCGGCGATGTCGCCGAGTTCACTTGTATGCAGCCTGCAGGTCTGCCATTCTCCATGGGGAGGGGTTTAGCGGGTTGGGGGGCGCATTGAGGAACCTGGCCTTGGGGCAGCAGAGGAAGTAAATCCGGCCCTGTTTGCTCCTCAAGTAAATTGATAAGCCTCGGCCACTCATGACCCAGTCACTGGTTCACCGCTGTTCCTTCCTTGGGTTTTGGTAAGTCCTTGCCAGTTCAGTCTAAGAACATCCCACAAAAGCTGCAGTTTTGGAGTTGTGTTGACCCAGCCGTCAGGCCATCATAATTTGGCTCTTGTCAAATTCGCTCAATTCCTTACGCTTGCCCAATTCTTTTTGGGTTCCAACACATCAACCTTAGGGACAAAATGTTTGCTTGCTGCCTAATATATCCCACCCACTTCCAGGTGAATTTGTAACAAGATAATCAATGTTATTTACTTCATCTCTCAGTGGTCATAATGTTATGGCTGATTGGTGTAAATGCCGAAAGCAGCGGCTACATAATCAAGGGTGTGAGATTGATTAGGTATGGAGAAAGGGAGGGCAAAAAGGATAAGTATACTTGGTATATGCACTTATCCTTTACCTCTCAACGCTAGCTAAAATGTTTATGTCATTTAGGATAGAGTCATAATAGGGTTGGAACCTCTGTCAGGTTTTTCTTGCCATTTTTGTATGCGAAACACATTTGGACAGATGTTTCAAGTTCAGAAGGCCACTTTATTCAATACAAAAATCCAATGTGTTTCAGGGGGTTATACTAACTCCCTTCATCAGGGCTGACTTGCTATTATAGCAGTACTGAGTGCCGAACACTGTGCACCGCTTGGAAGATGGGCTGGGGATGTGATTTATAATGTATAATGAAATGGGAAGTGGGGATCGGACAGTGTCAGAGTCAGTGTTCTGCAGTCAGAAGACCAATACTGCTATAAACAGCTACACCAGCAAACCGGCCTTGATGAAGGGGCTTTGTTTAAACCCCCAAATATGTTGGCTTCTTGTATATGATAAAGTGGGCTAGAAATGTCCATTTATATTTCTTTTGATACACCCAAGGTTCCACCGCTTGCCATGGTGACTTCAGTTTTTAGAGCAGCCTCATTTATGTGTACCTACCAAAACATGAGTGACCCCAAATGCTATTGACTAAGCGCTTGCAGCCACCCACTTTGTTATCTTTGTCCACATTGGGGATATTTCTCACTAACTGGCTATCAGAACAGACACAATTGAGCTAAGCATGCACTAGTTCAGCTGGTTATCCACCAACAATGGTGCTACAGTGCATAAGGACTTGCCACATGTTAACCACCCAACTCCAGAGCCAAAATATGTGCTGTTCTAGTGGCGCTAGGAAGAGAAATTGGCTGCCTCAGGGATTGCTGTCAATTTTCTAAATCATAGCCAAGAACAAGGAAAGTGAGCCAAGAACATGGAGGTAATGGGTGGTTTGTGGCAGGGAAGGGGTCACCCTAGGCAGGAGTATAGACTGCTTCTCTAAAGCCAAACTCCAGGCTACTGCCCATCTCCACAGTAGATTTGTATGCTTTTTTTCTATACTTATCTTTTCCAGATATCTTCCAGCTGGTCACATGATACGCAGAGTCCTCTTTCTCTTCGGTCTTCTCCCAGCGCATAGCAGTCCTCTCCTCCATAATGAAGAGAGTACTGCTGACGTGATGCATCATTACGCTTTGAGTGCAGGGTGCGATGGATAGGCCCCCTCAGGAGACAGGTCCATGATGCCCGGAACTCACAATATGTACTCTGGGTTGACTAGAGCAACGTTTTTCAACCTTTTTTCACTCTCTGCACCCTTAAAAAGTATGCAAAATCTTGGGTCTAAAATGTAAGGAGAGACCCCATGCAAAAACATACAAAAAAGTGGGTTTTCTCCCTTTGCATTGTTGTCCTCTGTTAAAATCCATTTTCATCAGAATCCTCCCTTTCACATTAGAAGCCCCCCTTTACATCAGGATCATTCCTGTCACATTAGATGCCCCTCTTTACATTATCACATCAGAGCCCCTTTTTATATCAGAGCCCCCCTTTCATTTTGGAATCCCCTTTTTTACATCAGAGTCCGACCATCAGAAAATGTTACAGCACCCCTGAGGAAGCTTGCCATGTCACCCTGGTTGAGAAAGACTGGACTAGAGACTGAGGACCTCTTATGGAAGAGAAGAGGCACTTTAGGGTACTGGATTGAAAGTGATTATTGCTGAAAGGGTGGCTTAAAAACCAAACAAACCCCGAGTTGGGCTTTAAAACAAAAAAATGTCATAGGGCCCGTCTTTCATTTTTCAATAATAATGAGCAGCTGGGGTTGTCATGCTATGATGAGGTCATAGGATAAACCTGCCATCAATTGGTATCATGCAGCTAACACTCTCTACACTCAGACAAAGCATTTCTGGTGTATTAAAAAAAAAAAAAATGTTTTAATGTGCAATAAAAATTAGTGTTTTAGTGGCAGTGCGGGTCTCCCTCAGTGCGATACCTATCGCCGCGCCAGCACTTCCACATGTGATGTGTGCCATTGCAGACAACTTCGCGCAGCTGAGAAAATAAAATGCGGCCAGCAGAAACAAGGACTCAACTCTTGACACACAATTTTGACTTTTCTGTGCCATAAATTAACCAGAGTATATATAATAACCTTTCCTGGCAAATTCCTACCTGCATTATAAAGCCTCTCATGACTAAGTCACTTGGCAGCCTTTCTGTTAGTTACAATAGTTCTGTGCAGCGGGGAGTCCAGCTCGCTGAAACCTGTCAGTTGACGGGATGGATAGAGCGGGAATGAGGATGATGATGTCATCATCCTTACCGGGGAGAACATTCTATTACGCGGATTGCTTCCTAAAGTAGCAGCTAAACAGCTGGGAGCCCAATAAACATGTTTCCTAGATTTAGTAGACAGCACATCGTCTGCTTGTCTGTCATCTTCTTTTTTATTTAAAGGAAACCTGTCATAGGAGAAAGATGTAGGCCGCCATTGCTGACCTCCTACTGAAAATGCCACAGGTTAAGCACAGTTAAAGTAAATGTAGATCCTAACAATGAACTTCTCTTATTTGCTCCCTTTTGGTGCGTTAAATATAAAATTGAAAGCGTTTTGTAATATCTGTTCAATAAATGCATAAAAAATACCTGTTAATCCTGTCAGAAATTCAAAAGCTGTCCTGCATCCTGTGCACACTTCCTGTGTCATCCCAAGGAGTCTAATTAGCTCTCCTACTTCTTGCCTTGAACCACATAATAATGCTCGTCTGTGTTGTAGAGGTGAAGGGGGTGGGAGAGTTTGAGTTGTTTATCTAAAGACAACTAGGTAGGGCTGGCACCACTCAGTCCATTTAAATGCTGTGTGTTGTCAGCCAACAACAGGAATTAGGAGCCAAGTGCATTTCTGGGAGATCAACGTGTATGTTTTTGGTTTTAGTACTTGCAAAGGTTTAAGCATGGGGGCATGTGCATCTATGGAACGTGGATAAGAGGCACTGGAACCCTGGGGTTTCTTTTATGTTATTGTCATGCAGTAATATGGCACAGGGTGTAAATATAGAGGATCTCAATATTGGGTTGGCAGCTTCTACACACCAAAGGGCTCCCACGATCACCGTGGGTTGTGATAGGCATATAGGACCATGTCATGTTTGTGTCTTTTTGTATCTGCCTGGGGTTCAGCTTTAACCATACTCTACCTAAGGAAAAATACAGATAAACTTTAAGATTGTTGTATTATGCATTGCTTGCTGCACATACTGGTCTTTCTGATTAGAAAGCCTAGCAGTGAATCTCCTGTTTTGACTGTCTGAACCTACCTATGAGTCCATGGCATCTTTCGGAAGGAGAAATGGATGTCCCTTCTTTGGCTAATTCAGCTTTTTATGTAAACTGACTAACAGATCAAACCATAGCCTATTTACAGCATAGTAGTAAAATAACTCAGTAAAGTTGTTGGAAACTTTAGTGCACCACCCATTTGCCTATCATTGGATACAAATAGTAATTGTACAATATTTCATTTTCATGCGACCCAGGGCTGTCCCTACAATAAGGCAGCCTGAGGCTGTATCCTCAGGCGGCATCTCTTTGGGTCATGTGGGAAGGGGGGTGACAGTGTGCTCTTAGCAACCTGGGAAGCTCTTAGCAACCTGGGAAGCTCTGACTGGTGACGTCACTGGTTGCCGGGAGCTGAGTGGGATGCTCTGGCCGGCGTCCTGCTGGCCTGATGTCAGTGAGCTCCGCAGGATGCCAGCCAGAGGTGACACCACCTTAATTCCCACCCCACTGCAACATGCATCGTCAGCACCAGGGGTGTCCCCGTCATGAAGTAGGCGGCATCTCTCGGCGGGCGGCTATTAGCTTGGCTTGCTGAAGTCTTTCGTCCGGCTAACAGCTCGGCCGCCGCTACTTCCCCCTTCACCTGACTGCTTCAGAAGCTGAGTAAGGTAGGGACGTCCCTGACTCCCTGACCAGCCCTGCCCCCGCACCGGAATGTGGATCACCAGTGCCCCTGTCCAGAACCCCCCTCCCAAAATGGGCACCACCAGCACACACCACTCACCCCACTGCCCACACCCCCCAAAAGTCAAGGGGGGGTGACCTGATCTGACCCCCCAATTTTTTTTAAAGTTTTAATAATAATTGTGAATAAATAAGTGATACTTAATAATAAGTGAATAAAAGAAAATAAATAAATCAAATCCATGCAAAAACACAATGGACCAAACTTGGAAGCTTATGTCAACTCTAACCGCACTAGTTTTTAATCAAGTGTCTGCTACTCTTTTGGCCTTCTTGTCAATCCCAAGGAAGCCTTCAAAACATTCCTACACAGCTGGAAAGTTACCGCCGCGGCATGTAAAATGTTAATTTCAGGGTAATGAGTCCCCTGCGCCGTAATTCAAACAGCTCGCTCTATTCAAACACAGATGTCTTCTGATCAATCACCCGTTTGCCTATCATCCTAACAAGATGAATAATATTAGTACCCCGCATGTTCTAAGTGTCAGTGTACCTGCTGTGGCAATTCTCTTCTCCCAAGTCTCCTTACTGCCTATATAAATACATAGAAGCTCCTTGCCAAGCAAAGCCGGCATTTTCATTGCCAGAATTTCATCGGCCTTATAACACTCTTTTTAAAGGCCACTGGGGGATAGGCATAAGTTTAAAAAGTGGTTTTATTGCAAAAAATGAGGCTTTTACATTGGAAAATTAATTTGCAAGTAAGAAAGCACACATCATATTGACTTTAATTTTCACTGAACATCAAGATTTAGTGAACTGTGAGGTAAATATTGACTGAGACCTTGGCTAATGACTCCTTCTCAGGTCAATAAATCTCTCAGCAATGATTACTATTTATTTAATGCTTCAGCCTACTGACTCTTTCCTATTCACAATCCCAACACACACACACACACACACACACCTGACCTAGCCACTCAACAGTGAGAACTGAGCTTTGGATACAATAATCCTGTATATTAGCAGATGGGATAAAAGGTTTGATCATTGTACTTATAATACATTTTAAATTGAATTCGCCCAATGTTAAAGGTGACATAGCAAAGTCCATCGTGGACCTCATACAGCATGATAGATCTTATTTTTTTCAGGATTTGAAGTGTATATCTGGGGGAAAAAACATATGTAGTACATCTTTGCAATATATGTGCATTTCCTCATTTTAAAATTCAAAAATGCCTCTTGACCCTGCCAGAAATGCAGTTAGCTTCTGGCTATCTGTGAACTGACAACACAGTGCCTCTGATGCACTGAAATCCCAAGCACTTTTGTCAGCCCTGCCTAGTTCTTCTCTACTGGACTACAGAAAACCCCAGATCTCACTGGTGTATCCAGGGTATGGCACATATGGTACATGCCCTTGGCACCATTTGAAGGGGAAAGCACCACTCCATGGGTCAGCAAAAGTTCACCAAGCCATGAAGACAACTGACTTTTTTTCTCTCCCCACCCCTCTCTCATGCACGTTTTCCCGCCAGGCTCTTAGCAACCAGGATGCTCTGGACGGCATCCTGCCCAGCTGCTGGCAACCATCGATGTCAATGGTTGGCAGAAGCTGGGTGGGACGATGACCAGAGCATTGCAGATTACTAACAGCTAGGCTCTTATACATCTCCCTGCCTGACTCTTAGCATCCAGGGCCGGCAGGGGGATGTGTCTGCAAGCAGGATACCAGCCACAGCATCCTAGGTTGCTAAGAGGCAGGCGGGTAGATGTGTATGGCCTTTACACATCTCCCCATCCAGCTGTTAGCAACCTGGGACACTCTAGTCATCATCCAGGCCAGCTCCTGGCAACCAGTGATGTCACTGGTTGCCAGGAGCTGGGTGGGATGCCACCAGAGTGTTCATGGTTGCTAAGAGCTGGGCTAGGAGATGTGTATGGCTCTTATACATCTCACCATCCAGCTCTGAGCAACCTGGGATGCTCTGGCAGGCATCCCACCCAGCTCCTGGCAACCAGTGACAACACTGGTTGCCAGGAGCTGGACAGGATGCCAGGGGTGCAATTAGTTATAGACCTCTGCCCCTCCTATCTTCATAACAAAGGAGGGGTGTTCTTTAGTCCAGCAAAAGAAAACTAGGAAAGGATGATAATACTGCTTATGATGCTAGCTAGCAGAAAGTTTGGTGTTCAGTCCATTTTTGGGAAATTCAGAGGTATTTTTCTGTACTTGCAGCATTTTTATGGGGTCAAATAATATTTATATGTACTCTTTATTTTTTTATTTAATTGTTGTCTTTTCCAGTGACCATCCTATAATTGCTGCCTCTCCACCCCTGGCTACACCCTTTGGCAATAGGGCCCTACCTATGGGTCAGTAAAATGGCAGTTGGAGGAGCTTAGTCATGATGTCTGAGAAAGTCCTCCAGTGCTTCAGAACCAAAATGAGACTAAATCAGAGAGGGGCACAAAAGAAGCTTTTTTTGCATAGTAAATACAAGCATTGGCACAGGCATCTTGTGGTTATCTGACCTGCTCTTGGAAAGGAATTTAAATCTTAATGTTCACTTTGAAACCTTGCTTGTTGACAAATTTAATTATTTAACCACTTCTATGTCTTTGGTTTTTGTCACTTCTAATACATATCTAAATATCCCAAAGATTGTAAACTACATAACCTCAGGAGAGTATAAAGACAACTAGGATTGTCTTCATCATTACTTTTCGTGCTTAATTTCAAAGGTTTCCATCTTCTTAATAAGACAAGCCTCATACCCTGCATTAGGCCAGAATGCATTTAATGGGTAAAATAAAGTATTTCAACAAACCTGTTTTCAAACAAGGCCAATCTTACCAGAACCGCTGTGAGAATAATCTGGATTTAAAGATCTAAGGCATAGAGACTGGGAATAAGATTATTATTTTAGAGAGCACAAGATGGAGTCTTTCAAACCAATGATCTTTTGGAATTTGATTAGCTTGTTATGTCAGGCACTAAAGACTGATGAGCCCTCAGCCCTAGTTTAGGATCTGAGCCATCATCTTATAAAATATAGCCCATGCCCCGTTTCCTATTATTTCACATTGAATGGCTATGAATATGACCTATCAGTCTATTAATTAATTAACTTAACTTCGTGACAAATAGTTGACTTGGGTTTAAAACATGTTTAGTATTCATGATGATGAGTTAAACTCTGAAAAAACAGGCAGACAATGGACTATCCAAAAGTCATTTGTGTCTTGTATACGCTCCCCACCACCACCACGCTACTTGCCATATGGGCATAGTTCTTCTTGCATAATCTCTTTTCAAATACCCTCAATGGTTTAGAACATTGGTGCACTCTTTCTGAATAAACTAACACTCATCCATCATTGTCTTGAAGTCTCATATTTGTTTCAGATTCACAGATGTTTGTGATGAAATTTCTCAGCTAGGTTCTTACTCAGGCCAGTGAAGGTAAAATATTCTTTAGATAGTGTTCTAATAGTTACATGGCTTGGTTCATTTCTTTCACACCGTCTTACTTTTTTGTGCTGTCCATCCCTTTTCTGTTTTTCTGTTTTCCCCTTGGATTTTGCTGAGATGTATATAAAATGTGACACCAAGAATCTTCAAGTGGGCTGTAGGTAGCACAAATGTAGAGTCAATGATTGGTAAAGGGTTTGTAATAGAAGTAGTCTCTAGCAGTCTAGTCTCTAGTCTATGACCCTTGAAGCATGACCACAGTCTTCAACAATTGCTATGTATTCATAGTCTCTATCTCCTGCAGTCTCTGACCATCTCTTGTATCTTGTAGTATGTTTTGTAGTCTTTAATGATCTCCTCTTGCATATCTGCACTTCCTGACAGCTTGCTGTAGCATTAAATTCACTGAATATTATGTGTGGCCCTTTGGTGATATCAGGGGCTGAGGAACTTGAGGATCGCTATATCATGAAAGCTGACCACCACTGATCTACTGTATCACATAAGTAAAGAAATACAAATTTGGCTTTGCATACTCTTAAAGATGATGAAAATTGCTCAGGATCTCCCAACTCGTCCTCTTTTATTTCAAAAAGAATGCTGTCTTCACAAAGTCTCCAGTCCTTTTCATGGATACTGGTAGATTTCCATTGGTAGCAAATGCAGTAAATAATTGGCAAGAACTACATTTGTTAAATCTCAGCTTTTCACACTGCATACGCAGAACGAGAGTTACAAATGTACTTTCTTATAAGGCTGCACTTGTCTGGGAAGCTTGTCAGCATTTGTGGAATTTACTGCCGAATATAGCTAAATAACAATAAATAGAAAAAAAGAATAAAAGCTTTCAGCTATCACTTTCAGCAGGTCAAAAAAACATGTGCGCCCGTAATGTGTTGTGTGCCTACATACTGCTTTTAGTCAGATATTTCAGGAGTGTGAAAAGTACAGAAATATAACCACAGTAATTATATATGTCAGGACTTGGCCAGTAATTTAGCAAATTGTTTTGCAATTGTGGCCTATTTGAAAAATGTTTTATTGTCCTTGACATAATAACTAAAGAAACCATAGAAAACTGTGTGCTTTAGATGTGGTATAAATGAAACCATTGTCAAAAAAAGAAACTCAATACGATAGTTGGTTTTGGTGCTGAGATTCCAACACAGGTTAAGTTTGGTAATGGAGTGTGTTTGCAGCCAATACTTTCGGGTAGGTACAGAACTTTTGGGGTGTAGTTAGCTTCAGGGGTCAGAAATAAAGGTAGGGCTAATGTATGGGGCGAAGGTAAGTGTTAGGATTTAGAGGGTTACTTAAAGGGGTTCTAAACCCTCCGGGTTTTTTTGCTTATATAGGCAAGAAGTGTAAAAAAAAAAAAAAACGCTTGAAATCATTTTAAACTTACCTCGTTATCGCTGTTCGCTCCCGCGCCGAGAATGAGGAACTGTTCGTACAGCCGCAAAGGATCTTGGGGCGGGCGCATGCGCAGTTCCGATTCTCGGCCGGGAGATGAGCAGAGACGCAAGGTAAGTCTATGGACGCGTGCACCCGCCTGCAGACCCCGCTGGATCGGAGGGACAGAGCAGTCAGCGCTGGATCGGAGTGACGCCGCACCGCTGGAGGGACACATGAAAACATGGGGAAAGAAGAGGAAGACTAGAATAAGAGACATAATTTAAGGTAAGTGCTAACATTTACATGGGGGGGGGGAGGGAAACATTTTTTTACCTTTTATATCACTTTAAGGTTAAAGAGCAACTGTCCTAAATTTCACCAGCTGCTTACTGGTGACTGGTGACTGATCTCAAAATATTGAAATCAGAATCAGTCAGGTAACGAGCACAGTCAGATGGAGGACAACAATGGCAGACTATGTATTCCTTCTACAAGTTGAAAAGGTTTCCTTGAGCACATTTAGCATTAATTGACTCTTTCTTCCTGCACAATTATAAAGTCTCAGCTAAACTCCTTACAGCATATGAGCATTCAAAAATTTGGGGTGCTTGGGTAGCAACCTGTATCAAATGGTGGCATAGTAATTACCAGTGTGCCATAAATAAAGTTTGAGATCTTTAGTGAAGGCTCTTGGTGGTCACACATACAAACACTTGAGTCTTGGGCATAGGAATAAAGCACTACTCCTCCATGGCTTTAGCAGGGGAAAGACAGCTGGGTGCTCAACAGCAGGAGTGTGTCCTCGCCCCAACCAAACAGGTATATCCATCCGCACTCAGTTCCACGCTGAATCAGTTTATTGGAGATTCGTCATTGAAATTAAGTCCTGCCCAAGGACCACCCCCTTGCCTCCAAAACTGGTGTTTTGGGACCAAGCATGGGTCCCTTCTACAAAGCTAATAGTGACCTAAAAAGAAGGAACCCTACATGGTCCCAGAATGTTGTTTTTATCTGTAACTTCCGTGCTCCTTCAGAACACATTCTGTCTACTGCTATATAAGATGTGCTGGAAAGTTTCTTACCATAGCAGCAATGCAGTGGAAAACTGCAATTCAAGTTTTTTTTACTGTCAATGGGTAAAGGGAGCCTTATACTGGCCCTGCAGACAGTTTGACCCAATATTTATATAGTAAAGGTCTTTTTGTTCCCTTTTTCGGTGGGGAACAGCTGGCTGCAAAATGTTTATTTACATTTGGTAGATAGGTAAAATTGACACCTTTTTTGGAAGAATTAAGACCTCTTTTCTAGTACTAACATTGGCAACAAATCCCATTTTTAGCAATCCAAAATACCAGTCAGCTGTTGACCCTAGACATACGTGGTCTTATAATTACAAGCAAAACTCGACTCCATCGCACCACTTTTGTGTAATTACATCTGAATAAGCAGCAATCTTAGTCACCCCCATATAAAACTGAAATTTGGGGCTTCAGACAAGAGTCAAAGGATATGTGCCTTTGTCGCACCCCTGTTATCAGCCCATAGGTCAGTGTGCAGGTGATGTGGCCTATGTAAGCTTGTTAATTTAATGGATTTCCTATATCATAAACCTTCATGTCACTCATTCCATTCGTGTAACCTACGCTGCTATAGAAGCCCATTTGTCTAACACTGTAAGCTGCGCAGGAATATTAATTGCTCTCTGATGCACCAGCAGGATTTTCATTCTCGGCCAAATAATAAAAAGAGATGAATGTGTTATTTTAAGATTCAGTTTCAAGCTTTGCTGCTTTAAATATTTCAGACTGCACATTTTATTGAAAGAGAGGTAATTGCCCAGTTATGGGCTACTAAACTGAGCTGCATCTGTTTGAATGTTGTTGTAGCAATAGTCCAGTAGCTTAGAGACTGCTCCTTTTTCAAGGGCGTGCTATAACAATGGGGAAATATATTTGTTGCCTATGGAAACCAATGAGATGGTAGCTGCAAATTTTTCTAGAATACTTCTGTAAAAGAAACCAGTACTGAGAGAAGAAGCCTGTCATTTCATGTCCCGTACGTGGGCCAGGTGTCTGACTATCATGTTGACCCTTTGTCTTCAATACTTTTGGTTACCAAGTGTACAAATTAGCACACACCTATTCACATACATATGCAAAAATTGTGGCATGTAAGACATAATTTGTAAATTAAGGAATACTTTGAGCTGCAGACGGAAACTGCTGTTCTGTAAAAATGATCTGAACTCGCCCAAATAACCATCATCACAAATACTCCTTATCATTCCACTTCCTTCAAAAACCAATTGTACTTTTAGGCCAAATCAACTAAATACATTCCTCACTTATTAAAACAAAAGTTATCCGAAAGCTTATTGTTTGTTTTCTGAGCATTTAAGCCTGCCCAATGATGAACATTTTCTCTCTGTGTGGAAGCAGTGGTCTCTCTGCTTTACACCTGCTGTATCAACGTTAGCTATTTCCAGTCATCAGGGAGCATGAGCTTTGCTGATTTTAGCCCACAGAGAATTAATATCAGGAGTAGGCCATGTCCTACAGAGGTATTTGAGCAGCTGGTGACGGTAGTGTAGATTAAATCAGGAGTGGTAGGGAGGGTGGATTAGTTTAGTTTGAAGCTGAAGTTTAATATTTAAGGTGCTGTACATGACTGAGGAAGCATAGATGTCCCCATTCTTTCCCACTACGAGCCCCCAAGACCATCCACCATCCATCCTAGTAAGGAATAACTAGACCACACTCCAAAATGGTATAAAATGGCCTTGGCAGCTTTTTATTAACAAATTTGATATATAAAACATACTATATATAAACAATTATCAGAATTATCTAAACAAAGTTGCAGGTCTTTGAAGGCCACACCTTTGATCCGTTACTTGTGGCAGTACTACAACATGTTAGGCCCCCAGCCGCAACACACCGC
Organism: Nanorana parkeri; assembly: GCF_000935625.1. Classification (NCBI taxonomy): domain Eukaryota; kingdom Metazoa; phylum Chordata; class Amphibia; order Anura; family Dicroglossidae; genus Nanorana; species Nanorana parkeri. The sequence continues at coordinate 143,391 of NW_017307538.1, read as the reverse complement.
TTAGGGGACAATCACCAACTGACCGCATACACTCCAAATATCCAATAGATGATTAGAGGACCCATACCAAGACAGTTCCCCAAACCTTAACCACCAGCACCTATTACTTGATGGCCTCCAAAGACCCCAACCGCATAACTACCCAGCCTAACACCAAAATGTTTTGGGCGGGCTGGAGGGAAGTTCACTCTACCTCAGACAATCTCCAACTGCTGCAGAAAAGACCCTCCTACTCAGACCACCATTCAAGCCCCACCTAACGTTTCGATCTGTCCAATCAGGTAAGTGACCATGTCCCAAGACCGAACCCTCTTTAACCCCTTTTAGCTTGTCTCCCCTATACACCTAGTCATGTATGCCCTCCGCTTATTCATTATTTTTTTCGCTTCGGGCCTTCCTTAGCTTCCTGGAAACCTTACAGAACTCTGCCTCAATAATCCTCTCAAGAGCCCTCAGCCCTGGGCTGGTTCTTGGGAGGAGTTTTGCAAATTTCAAACTGCCTTGATGGATGGTTGACAATATGGTGGAGTTGCCATTCCTAGGCGAGCTGAATTTGTATGCCCACGTGTGATGCTGAGCCTCCGTCATTGAAAGAACTGAAATCTAATGAATAAAAGGGATAGGACAGGGACAGTAACACTGGAGAGAAAAGAACTAGGTGATCCTGGCGTTACTCCAGCCAGGAAATGAGGAGGGATCTATCAGACCTTTCTCAGCTTCTAATGCACATTGTAAGAAGGTCATAGTGTGCAAAGTAAGCAATTTCAGTGCAGGAGAGGAGCCTCCAGGAGGCAGGAGTTCAGCTTCAAATGAAAAGTATAGTTGCATTTTAAACCACTTTTAACATAGAGAAGCCATATTACTTGGTAGTTCTTGCTAGGATACTGGGTTGTAGTGCAAAAAAAGTGAAATGTTGTTTCCCAGGTTGCTTAGAGGCTGAAAGACATTTGAGCACACCCACATTTTGTGCATAGACTTTAAGACTAATTTATTTAATTGCTCATTTTGTTATTGCTCTGCTTATTTCTTCCTAATGTTTTATTCTGATACAAATGGTAGCAATTTTTTATTTGTTTCATATAAATCTGCTCATCCTCCTAAATCAGCTGGACAATATAATAATTCCATCACATACTGGTATGCCCCAGTATCTGCCATCCCTAATGAGATGTGGTTGGAAGGAATCCAGTGCCATATATAATAACCACCTCAAATGGATTCTTCTAACCCAAGGTGGACCTGATTCTCTGAGCTTTTCACCATTTGTAAATTAATGTTATACCTAAATAGTGTTTACAACCAGTCATTACCACCAGACACCTCTCATTACCTTCCCAGTTCTTGATGAACCAAAAATATATGACTTGGCAAGGCCAACAAAACCCCTATGAAAGCCTCATTAACATTAATAGATGACTACCACAGATTATTATTGTAAGAAAGCATGGAGGTGCTTGTGGAATATTCATTCACGCCTGGCACTGTCACAGTGTGACTATGTCTGTTTTCTCCCCTACTTTGTTTATTTCATGGCTTATATGTCTGTGATATGACCACTCCATCAGGTCTGTGTATTCCGCTTCACAGTCTACATTTCCATTTCAGCTTGCCAAACACCTTTTAGGTCAACAAAACTTTCACGATCCAGTAAGGAATCCAATCTAGAAATTTGTTTTAATTGAGTATGAGTTAACATACACACACTTGTTGGCCCAGGAGGTCCTTTTTCCAGAGGTGTACTTTCAGAGTTTATGTTTCCTTGCGCTGTATTAATTTCTAATGTCCCTCTTACCAGGTTTGTGAATTTAATTGGATGACTAGCCAGCTATTTTACAGGACGGACAGAAGTGTAAATTCAACGGCTGGCTGTTTTGCATAGAAATGAATGGGTTGTTTTTTAGTGGGTTAAGAGGAAAAATTGATTTTAGAGACTTTAAAGGTACCTGGTGCTCCAATTCAGTCTTTGAGATTGGAAAAACTAAATTTAGAAGCTAAAGCCATGACCATGATTCATTGCATAATGCTTCCAAGAGTAATTTTCTACAATATGGTATACATATATAAAAAAAAGCATTCCCTAACATACCTAATTTCTATAACATGATCACTTTTTCCTTTTAGTTTACATTTCTTAGTAAATGTATTGTTTACCTTTAAATTGTATCTAAAGCTGAAACTTTTTTCAGTTTTGGATAGAGTGGTGAGAAGTTTGAACCCCTTTAAGGGTCTTATCGCTGCCTGCACCCCCAATAGGGAGTTTTCCCCTCTTTATTTGTTTTAGTGACCATTGTCACTGGGAGGAAAAGTGATATCCAAAACATTTGAAGAAGTAGAGGGTGACAAATGTCTAAGAAAGGATTCCCCACACTCAGAAGATATTTCCTCTCATTTCCTGTTGACTATAGAGGGCATGGAGTGAGGGAAAATCTCCCCAAGGGTACACAGACATTTAGAGAATGTGACAGGGGTTCTAACCTCAAGCCTCAAGCCATCCAAAAGTAAAATAAAAATTTGGCTATAAATATAATTTAATTATTTTATTTGCATTTTATTTATTTCAATATAAAATCATTCCTTTTATAATATTCTGTAGTAATGTCATATGTTTCTCACTTCTCAAACCTGTCACATACCTGGATTACTTGAACTGAGCTTTGGATGGAATTAAACACATAAACAGAGGTTACCTTCAGTAGAAACCATAATGTCATAGCCATCAGAAGATCTGGATATGCAAACCTAAACTCTTCCTCTAAAAATCTAGCTTGCCCCACACTCCATCTCATGAGACTTCCTATTGGACAATAAGGTGTCCCATCACAATAAAAAACAAATAGGGAACCTCAGGCTGGGGAAGGGTTAAGCTCCACCTTTACAGGACAAGTTGAGACTCACATATAACCTTAAACATCTCATGGAAAGGTTTACATATATCTAGCAAACTTGGAATACTTCACAGGGACAGACTCTAAGCTTCAGGCCCATTAGCTATAACTGCAAGGCTGTAGCGGAGCAATACATGTGAAACGAAAAAGGTTTCTGTAATACATGAGGAGCTGGTCTTGTAAATCCAGGAGGAAACCACCATTTGCAACTTTTTTCCTGCTTCTGCAATATGGTTCAATGATCCTGCAAACCAATACTCAGCTTTTGCGGGTTACTGATCACTCATCTCAGGTCACCAATATGATCACCAACTCACCAACACCAATATGATCACCAATTCATCTCTTCGTGGAAGCCTATCCTGCCTCTACCAACAAACTGTACTTTTACATTCTCCATCAGCTCATCCCTCACAATTAATGCCTTTTGTATCAATTGCCCCTCCCTTTAGATTGTAAGCTCTCACAAGCAGTGCCCTCCTAACTCTTTTTGTATTGAATTGTATTGAAGCTATACTATGTCCCTTTATTTTGCAATAATTGTCATTATATAAACTGTTGGGACTGTTGGTGTTATATACATGTACAGTGTGTAAAATATATAATAATATATAACAATGTA
>NW_017307538.1:108192-139863 GCF_000935625.1 Nanorana parkeri | reverse complement strand
ATATATGTAGGCAGACATGCAGCTGTTGAAAGATCTTTTCATAAACTTCATGGTTGCATTAACTAATTATACACATTTATGCTTATGTGAGAAAAAAGGAGGGAGTAGAAGGATACCCCTCTTATCTTGCTTATCCATTCTTGCCAGTTGATTCTTCCCCAAATTCTGGTCTGCAATGAGGTGTCTGAAGAAGAAGGCGAGTCCCAACAGACAAACAGCACAATGATGTTGCTAACACTGCTACAATTATTTACATAAAGTTAATCACATTCACATTGGTATGATAGGAAAAAAAAGTGAACATATTCCCTTTAAAAGACTAAAATTGCTTCATGAAATAAAAAAAAATAAAAAATCAGCCCTCAAGGTAAAAGGGTGCTGTGCCTTTAAAAGCACCTGTAATAACACTATATTCGAATTTGGCCTTGACGGGCTGAACTTTGGTTGAGTAAAACTTACAGCCCTCTTGAGTACGGCTGGTGGCACTATGCCCATTATTCAGCAGCACTTAGAAAACACCTACACTCCATCGCTCGCATTTTCATCACTGACGTCACATCGACAGGCAGAGCTGGTGCTACAAGCAGCAAGGGGACACCATGGGAGCAGTTTCTGAGCTGTGATATATTAGTCTGTTCTCCTGACCTGATGGATTGCCCTGCACTGGCATCTCAGCAGCCAGGGCAGCATGCACAATTGACAATATTCATTGACTTGTATCTGCTATTTCATTTTGTATTTACAGTTTGGAAGGAAAATCAGTTTTTTGGGGACTGTAATAGGAAATTAGTCCTGTCTCCGGCGATGTCCTATTTCTCTGTGTACTGATCACCAAACAGCCAGAGAGATGGAGAGTGACATTTATTAATTCTGTTGCATAGCCAGACAATGCTGAACAGGAGCAGTGAGACAATTTGAGACATTCAAGTGGCACTGCGACAGGATACAATTTCCTCTGACCACTTCTTGATTGTGCGTCAGTTTTGAGTCAAAATCTTCCTCATCTCTGGTGGTAAATATGTCACAGAGATGTACAAATCTGTTTTAGTTGGCTGCCCAGGATTACAGACATAGACTGCTAACTGACGAAACCTGATTTGCGTCTACATTTTTTTTGTTTTGCTAATTTGCCCTAAAAATGTCCCTCAGGGAGTTTCAAAGATGCAAAAAAAAAACTTCCCTTTTAACAGGATAATCCAAGAATATTAAATAGAAGGTTATATAATATTATAACTCTCTAATAATAATATAAATAGAGAGATTTTTCCATTTAGAGCAATCACTGGGGCCAGCTCAGCACCAAAATGTTATAATACGCTCAATCTTGCACTACAACGAGACGAACCCTCTGTCTGAAATTTCAAGTGATGATCTACAGCACTTTGCTAGCAAATATGCGGCTATGCAAATATTTCTATTTCAAAGCATATTGTTCCTCTGTTCTGCGCTTAGCAGACGTTCTTAAAGCTGATAGTACATAGTTAAACCAAGATACAAGTATGATGAGCCACCAAGCACTTGCTACACAATTTCATAATTTGTATCAGTGACTTGACACATTGTTGCTACTTTATAGTCCCCGTTCACATTGAGCGGATTACCGCTCAAAAATCACGCATATTGCCACGCGATATCGCGAGATCTCGCTCCTCCAATGATTTTCAATGGAGCTGTTCAATTCTACAGCTCAATGTCGCCTGTAGCTCGTCGCTGTTGCTCGTCGCTTGTGCAGGACCCTTTTTTGCGCGGATGTCGCACGATTTTGCTTGTATTTTCATGCAGCCCAATACGAAAGGTCGTGCGATTGTCACGTGAAAAGTCGCGATATATCGCGCTACTACGATCACGCAGAAATCCGCGCGAGTTGCATGTCGCTCAGTGTGAATGGGCTGTTATGTGGTGCCTCAACATACTTTTGCTCAGCATTATCCTCTTTTATAAAGTCTGCTCTTAGCTGTTTCTCACCAGTGTGATGATTATGGGGGTTATTCACTTAGCTACCGAAGGCAGCTGAGTGAATAGCCGAGCCAAGGTGAAGTGAGCCAAACGCTGTTCGGCTATTCACTTCAGCCTTGTACGTACATCGGATAAAATAAAGGATAAACCGAAATGCAGAAGGAGTTTGACTCAGCCGATCCAACATCTGGATAGGCTGAGCCGAAGCTCCAGCAGCTCACTCGCTGCTGAACAGCAGTAAGTGAATAGCCGCATTCGCCTCGGCTATTCTGCTCAGTACCTCCGAGGTAGCGAGCAGAATAGGAAAACAGTTAAATAAAAAAAAAAAGGTTGAATAATGATTTACAAAATTTAAAAAAATTTAAAATAAAAGAAAACTATTTTAAAGAAAAGAAAAAAAATTTAAAAAGTAAAAATCATTTTAAAAAAACGCTGCACGCAGACTCGACCGCACGCGTCGACCTCCCGCCGCATAATGAAGCATCTGACAGATTCCGGCAAAATAAAGATAGTTGGGCGGAGCTAGCAGTGACATCACCGCTAGCTCCGCCCAACTGTTTCCTATTGGCCGGCACCTGCCAGAGTCTTCTAGCAGGTCCTGGCCAATAAATAACAACTGTGCGGAGCCGGCCGTCACGCCACGGCCGGCCGGCTCAGCCCAGTTGTTATTGTTTAATGACAGATCAGCATCCCCAGGTAATTGGGGACGTTGATCTGTCATTACAGCTGGGTGGAGCCAGCCATGAGATCACAGCTAGCTCCGCCCAGCTGTCCTTTGCGTGCAGAAAGGTCGGCCCTTCGGCCGACCTTTCTCCACACTTCGACTGTCACTTCGGCTCAGTCGAACCGAAGCATATGCCTTTGGCTCGGCTGAGCAGCTCAGCTGCCTTCGCCTGCTGTACCGGCTTTAGTGAATAGCCTGTTCAGCAGCCCTTCGGTTCGACTGAACTGAAGGGCTCAGGTGGCTTTTGGCTGAATAACCCTGTATATGTTCATATAAAACTTTTCTGGGCATACCTTATTTTAGTCCTTGTGGCATCATCTCTGGGTCTCTGTGGTTCTCTATTTATTGCAGGCAGATCATGGCTTTTGGGAGGACCCAGCAGGGTGCTGTACATTGCTCTCTGAAAACATAACAGCATCCTGCCTCGCTACTCCTCTCATGATCCCTCAACCCTGATGCAAGCAGTGGGCTGGCTCTTGGGGGGAGTTTGGAAAATATCAAAATGCCTTGATGGGTAGATGTCTGTCTGGAAGGGTTGGTGTTCCTAGGCAGGCTGCAGTTGCATGCAGACAACAATGCCCACATGTGATGCCTAGCCTACATAATTGAAAGACCTATAATCCAATGGATGAAAGGGGCGGACCAGGGAAAGTCAGTTGGGGAGGAAAGAGCATCCTCCAGCCTAGAAATAATGTGGGCTCTATCTGACTTGCTGCAGCTACTAATGCACATTGTGAGAAACTCACAGTGTGCAGTAAAAAACAGAGTAAGCCTTTTCAGTCCAGGAGAGGAGCCGGTACAACTTTGCAAGACTTAAGGTAACGCTGGAGTTCAGCTTTAAGCTATGACAATAAAAAATATGACTTTGTATTATATAAGATATAATAGATACTTATAATAATGTGATATAAGATACACAATGTATATAAAATGTACTCACCGTTGAGCAGACAATAAGGTAATATATCATCTGAGGTCAATACAAAGACAGAAAGCTTGCAGACAGCTAAGGACCTTTGACTGAAAATTGTGACTATTAAGTATAGAGAGTCAAGCTCATTTCAAGGGCCTACCTTGTCTCTAAAACACTACGTTACAACATTATGTTACTATGGATTTATGGAGTTGAGGTGAGCCAACAGCTACAAATGGGTAATTCCATATTATTATTTTAATGCAAGAACTCAACATTAAATCCGATCCATTTATTTACAGGCAGCCCATGCAGGTATTTCAAAATTATGACTTGCCAAATGTCACACACATAATGGAGACTGGTTTCACGAAGAATAATAGTGAGTGTCCCAATAACGTTCTGTGAAAATAAATTAAAACTATTAAATGATTGGAAAGGGAAGGAGCTGTCACGTCACGTTATGTTGTAAATTAGGAAAATATGAATTGGAGTTCTCATATCGGTAATAATGAATGATAATGGTCATCTTGGGATTTGAAAGGATAAATGAATGAATGGTGATGACTGATGAATGCGCTATATGTATCAGCTTGTTATACAACAGTGAAAGTGCTATTAGGACATAACGAAAACAAGCTTAATAAAACCAAGGTCTTATAATACATAGAAGAACATTTTAAACAGTGGGGTTGAGATGAATATTAGAGCAAAGAAAACTGCAGGCAATGACCATGGCCAACTGACCGGTAGGTTTGGCACCTAGTTCTCACTTCATTAACTTGACATTAAACTTGGGAGTTACTCTTTAAAAATGCATTCAGGGACCTTAACGATTAACAAAAATGTATCTTATTTGTGTATAAGCAATGTGCAGGCAATGACCATGGCCAACTGACCGGTAGGTTTGGCACCTAGTTCTCACTTCATTAACTTGACATTAAACTTGGGAGTTACTCTTTAAAAATGCATTCAGGGACCTTAACGATTAACAAAAATGTATCTTATTTGTGTATCACTCGGCTGTAGATCCTCAAATCATCTCTGAATTGGTGCTGACACTGTCCTTCCTTCTGGATAGTGGCTACTCTTGTTCCCCATGGTCCCTGTGTGTGTTGAGAAGTAGCCACCGCTCCAATCTCACTCCTGTGATGGACTACAATCTCACATTATCATGCTGGCTGTAAAGAGACTGAAGGAGAACAGCAAATCTGTGATGCAACAAAGGATAAAAAATAGGTGAAGACAAGTATTTTAATTAACGGAAATGGAAACTGCTTTCAATACAAAGTAATATAGCAAACTAAATGTCATACAGTTAGTGTTTGCATCTACTTTAACTCCTTCAGGAAAGCATAGCAGGAATCATAATGTCACAGGCCTTTTTATCTTCTTAGACAACCTAAAGTGACACTAAACTCAGGAGTTAAACCTTAAAAATGCATTCATGTTCCTCATTTATTAATAAAAATGTATCTTATTTGTGTATCACTCGGCTGTAGATCCTCAAATCATCTCTGAATTGGTGCTGACACTGTCCTTCCTTCTGGAGGGGGGCTACTTTTTGTTTACCATGGTCCCTGTGTGTGTTGTAAAGTAGTTGTAAAGTGGGACCGCAAGTAAAGGTAAGTTTACCTGGGTGTTAGACACTTTATTGAGCTAGAGATTTGTTGGGAGTAGAGGAGGCAACCTGGATCTTCCTTATCTGTCTGCAGTTGAGATTTAAAGTGACCCTTTCATTTTTCTATGCAGGTCAAGGTAAATCTTTTATTTAGCTTCCTCCTTCCTATAAGCATGCAGTCATCTTTTCTCGCTCCCATGCCACTCTGTTTGGCTGCCGGGAACGGGGAAAGAAAGTCCTGAGTAATCTCCAAACCAACTTGTCAGAGATTACACAGAATTATAGACTCCTTCCCTGTCCGACTATGATAGCACTGGGCCAATTCCAAAGAACCAATGACATCAAATAGGTGAAGGGGAGTGAATCATGCAGTCACTTATACCATGGTTTTTCCCTCCCCGCAAAGGAACCAAGGAAAGGCACATGAATGCTGCTGGGGAATGACCATTCTGCTTTGCCCTGCATAGGCAAATAAAAGGATTACTTTGAGTAAAACAATTTAATTGATGGGCCCGGAGTTGATATCATTTATGTCTTTTGCGTGTTCCTCATCAGAGGCAGAGGTTTTGCCTGTCCTTGAGAGATACAAACAGTGAGAGATCACTAGTGCAAGCACACAACTGAAAACTCTTTAGTAGAAGGACGCTTTAATTGAGACATATATTCCTTCCTGAGACAAGTGTCCTATATTGCCCAGCTAGCAGTGTCAGAGCAGGTTGGCAAATTTGCCCCTCTTGCAAAGGTCAAAGAGTCATGTTGGCTTAGCGCTCTGTGTCTTCCACTGTTGACTTTTCAAGAATTACGATGTCTGAAAGACAAGTTGAGAAACCCAACCGCCTCTGGTGGACCTGAATAAATTTCAAACAAATCATATAAAAACCCCTTTAGTTGGCTTTAGCACATTGAATGTCCTTTGGGGCACCAAATGTGGCTTTGAGACACAGATCCTCATTGGCTATTCAGGACATGACTTGCCAACATAGATGTAATGTAGTAAGTCGGTAAATAAAGTCATAGAAACTGTGACATAATTTAATAAGGCGGTTTAAGTCTTTACCAACATTTCGTTTCTACAATGGTCTATTTACTGGGGGCATTCCCAACAATAATAGGACGGGGATATTACTGGATGCTGTGTTGATTACCATGGTGATGCCATTGTAAAGCCTTAATGTTTGCACTGCTATAATAAACCACATATTAACTGATGTAAGCGTTTCCCAGACTCCCTGTGTTATCAGCCTTCAGAGAGTGGAAAATCTCAGTCAATTAAAAGCTTCTTGTTTCTATACGAAATTCTCTCAGTTTCTGCACATGAGTAACTTGAGTTTCCCAGTTTCTCAGAAGCTTAAGAGTTTGGAAATGAAGAAGTTCCATCTTTTCAAAATGCTTTCTATTTTGAACCTACCCTCTCTAAATTCTTTTTTTTTTTTTTTTATGCAAGGAACCTACACGTATGGCATGGAACCAGTTACTGTTGTAGGTTAGTCCAAGAGCACATCCGGCCCACCATCGTAAAGTCCACAACACTCAAAAAAGTTGTTGGCATCAAGCATCATGTTAGGATCCAGTGGGTGGTGCTGGGACATGCAGCTCCAGTGCTCACCTGCGGGTGTTTCCCCGCTGCCAGTACTTAGCCATCACCTGGTGCTTCCTGGGAGGATATTTAAGTCAGGATGATGGCTCAGTATTGTTTCCTGTTTCCTGTGAGTCCTGATCCCAGTCCTGAACCTTGAACCCTGATTGTTTCCTGTGAGTCCTGAAACCTGTTTGAACCTTGTTACCTGTGTGTCCTGAACCCTGTTTGAACCTTGTTACCTGTGAGCCCTGTTTTTGGTTGTTGCTGTTAGACTGATGTGTATATTAAACAACCTATACATATATCACATACTTGCCTGGTCCGTATACTATACTTGCCTGGTCCGTGTGGTCACACGTGTTTGGTCTGCCTGTGTGGGTACCTGCGCAGGTGTGGGGTCACCTGTGCCGGTATCCCTGGCACATCAATTGTTGCATAAGACGGAGGATTAGTACAGCACATTAAGAATGCTTAACACCCCAAGGCATTTCATGATGGCAATCATAAAGCAATCTGTAGTGAAATCTCATATAAGTACATAGCTAAAACTTTAGTAAAGTTGGAGCAAGGAAAAAAGAAAGAATATTATAAAAAGAAGCAAGTAATGAGCCTAAGAGTAGTATAGTGGAGAAAGGTTAGAGCAGGCATTTCAAACCTGAGCCATGGTATTTCACCCAGGCATCTCTTTCATGGGGACATTTCCCTTGAAGGGGGTTGGCAGACAGACAGATAGACAGATGCCTAAAATCTAAGGCAACCTAAGAGGCATCTTCTGTAAGGTGAAAGGCAGGCAGAGAGAAGCTTAGAGTGTACTGTAAACCATGAGTCTCCTCTGAAGTTAAAGTGGAAAAGTACAAACTGCACAGAAGTTGGCACAGAAAAGAAGGTGGTGGGCAAGGCTATTGGCAGCCTCAGTAGATATTTCATATTATTAATAATTTTACATTTCTTATATCCAATCAGGATTGGCATCTATCTATTTATCTATCTGGTTATCTGTCTCTATGGGATAAAAAGGTACTAAAGCCAACAGAAAGCCTGTACTCTAATCAGTGCATATCACAGTAAAGCCTTTTTAAAACAGAAGGTATCTATTGTTATCTATCTATCTATCTATCTATCTATCTATCTATCTATCTATCTATCTATCTATCTGTCTGTCTATTTGTCAATGTCACATTTTCTCCCTCTATAGTCAGGGGCGTCCTGAGGCCGGGTGACATCTGGAGCGGAGAAGGGGTGGCACCCCGCCGTGACGTCATCACGCATGACGTCGCCGCGCGCGTGCACGATGACGTCATCGAGCATGCGCTGTCATCTTATTGACACCTGCCGGCGGCCATCTTGGTGATGGATACTGGCAGAGAGAGGACGGGACGTTCGCCCGGCGGGATGAGGTATGCCGCTGGGTCCCCTCCTCTCTCCTGATACTGTCTGGCACTTGGTTTATGACCGAGTGCCCGACTTTTCATAGGGGGGTGACACCAAAATGACTGTCATTTTGGTGTCACGCCTCTAATGGTGGCACCCGGGGGTGCAACCCCCGCACTCCCATTGTGACGCCACTATCTATAGTATTTATCTATATCCCGTCCTCCCGTTTGTCTATCTGTCTGAAAATAAGAAAACCTGTCATACATTACTTAATGCGTTGTGGCTCTCAGAGACTCAGGGAAACTTTGAAATGTACATGACTCTGCTGACTCAGGCACTCATCTATCTATCTATCTATCTATCTATCTATCTTTCTATCTATCTTTCTATCTATCTATCTTTCTATCTATCTATCTATCTTATGAATGATCATCTATTTGTCTATGTCACTTTTGTCTCTCTACAGTATTTATCTATATCCCATCCTCTCGTTTCTCTACCTGTCAGAAGATAAGAAAGCCTGTCACACATTACAAAGTGAGTTGTGGCTCTCAGAAACTCAGGGAAACTTTGAAACATACATGACCCTGGTGACTCAGGCGCTCTGTTCTTCGCACAGCCTCGTTCACACGCAGAAAAAGGTGAGAAAGGAACTCCTGAACTCCAAACCTTAATTACAACAGAAAGAAAACATTTACTCAAAATATTTCATAAGATACTTTTGCAAATGAAAAAAGCCGTATTTTGTCTTCAGACCTGTAACAGGGCCAAAAATAATTTGTGGCAGGAAAGTTTGAGCATGTGTAAAAATGAAATGAAAATACAACAATTTCGAAAGCGCTTTGAAAAGTTTGATGGTGAAGTTAAACAGAAAGGAAGGTATTCACATGTGAAAATAAACCTCTTCTCGGCCTGACACTTTTGATATCTCACCTTGGGGTGACATTTGGAACTGGAAGACCCACCTGTCATTTAATTGTGTTTTCATAACTTGACACACTTCAGGGCTGTCTAAAGTCAAGGGACATAGAGGGGCATCAAGTTAATGCCTTTAAATTAGATGGGGATTAAATCAGGATTATCTGTCAAGAGCTGACATATTATTCTATCATTTACGTATGAAGACATCAAGACTACTCCGGCAGGGCAAGAATTTGTTCCAGTTTAAGATTACCCACAAGACGGCCTAGACAAGGACATCGGGTTTGGAATTATAAATGGGAAGTGTGGAAAATACTTTTGTATGATTCCCTTATTATCCCCACCAAAATTCTTGCATTAAACAAATAATATACAAATATTGATCCGAGGTATCCAGGCTCTCGTACCACATCCCTGATATCAAAATTTTAAAAATTCTATACCAACTATGGCAGACAATGGGGCTTTTTTCTTTACAACAGATCCACAACAGTAAATCCCATAAACTATATAAAGTGTATTTATACACATATAGCATGTAAACAAATTAAAATCCTACTGTGCAAACAAACATACAAAACCTTCATGGTAAACCACATGTGCTGTATGGATATTTGAATGAGTTCAGATATAGTTCTACATATGTCACATTCGTGATTCCAAAATATTGAGTTAGCGTATTCCACAATTTGATGATACAGTAGTGGTTTACATTTCTCAACACGTTTCGCTATGAATAGCTTCCTCAGGGGGTGCAAGAGGTGTTGTGAACCAGCACAGAGGAGGACCAAGTAATGTGAATGCATGTGCGCACTGGCTCTCCCTACGGGCCGTGGGAGCAGTTAAACCTGCAGGCAAACTAGTACTGGAAAACGACACCCAGCTCTGTCATCCGACCCAAGCAGCGTGTCTCCCTGAGCACAGCGCATGTTTTTTATGTTTCCATTCACACAGCATACCTAAAAATAATGTTAAAAATATTTCTTACCTGTTAGATGTTTTGTTGGAACAGGCTGCAAGCTATTCTGAACACATTAAAAGGCAGTATGACCCATAGAGAGACTTGGGGCGCAATATGTTTCTTTTTATGGACATACAATACTTCTAGATCTGTATACCTTGTTAGGACAGACAGCGTTCAAATCTAGTTTACAACTGATAGTGAAATCTGCCAGCACAGTATAGACAGGGTTCATTATAGCAAACATTTATACCACACACCCATCCCCCTAAGGCCCTGTTCACCCCTAAGTGTTGGCATTTTCAGGCTTTTTTTCAGGTGTCTTTTAAAAAGTGTTTAAGCATTTTTACGCACGTATACGCATGTTTTTTTATTTTTGAGTATTTTTGAGCATTTTGCAGGCGTTCAGCTTCAAGCTTTTTTTTCTATGTGGCCTAATGGAAAGCAGTAGCATCTGTGACATCATGCAAAAACACCCAAAAAAAACAATCCACAAAATGATCAAAAACGCTTGTGACGTGCTTTTAAGGTGTCTCCATTAAAGTCTATGGGGACAAAAATGCTCAAATCTGCCTGAAAATGCTTTTTTTTTTTAAAGCTACAGGCGTTTTGCTGCAAGCGACAGAATGACAGTGAACAGGGGCCATAGGGGTTTGTGTTGAGCACTTTGTAGCTTCGAGCTACAAAATGCCTAGGTGTGAACAGGGGTGTAACTAGAAATCACAGGGCCCCGTTGCAAAATGTTGTATGGGGCCCCGTGATTTCTAGTTATACCCCTTGCAGAGCCCACTCGAGATCCCACCTGAGGGTGAACTTGCAGAGCCCACCATAGACTCTCTATGGTGGGCTCTGCAGGGTCACCCTCAGGTGGGCTGGTCGCACTCCTTAACTATCTATGTGAAAGCCCCCAGCAGAGGATCCCATAGCGACCCAGGCGGCCCGCACGGCATCTGGCCGGGCCCCACTGTGCGCCGTGCCCCATAGCGGCCGCCTGGGTCGCTATGGTGATTGTTACGCCACTGGGGCCTAACATTGCACAGTACAGGATGGAACCTAGGTAGGTAGGTTTTTAAGCAAGTAAAACGTACTTTAAAATGGAAGCATTTTTAAATATTTTTTTAAGTTATGCTATATGGATGGGTACATGTAACTTTTATAAAGTGTTATCCCAACTTGGCTGCAAAAGTGGAAATACATTTTAAATCCAGGTATCTCCTAGCTGGTCACTTGACAAGTGCTGTATTTTTTTTTCCCTTAAAGCTACTTTACAGGTAATATTATACTTATTTGATGTGTTAGGCTGTGCTAGGCTTTCCTAAAAAAATAAAAAAGGTTTTGTTTTTGGGGCTGGTACTTTTTTCTTTTCTTTTGGAATATATGTCTTTATTTTTTGTTTATAGGGCTTTTATTTTAGGTTAAAGTCATTTTTTTCTGCAAGGCTTACCTTTCAAAAAAACAAGCATGCTTTTTTTTCAGGTGTAATTTGGGGTTTTCATTACTTATATCCCTAGTACATTTTGGCCTATTATCCCTCATTAAAACTGTCCTGTTGCTTGCCAATTTTACACTGCTGTATCCTCTGCAGTATCTTAACGTTGAAGTAAAATTCCTAAAAAAGAATCTAACTTTTGCCATAATGTGCAAATCCATCTACATTGTCAGTCCTCACTCACTCCCTCCACCGCCATATCCTTCGCTGCTACTTCCAGTTCCCCCGTTGTTTGATCATTGGGTTCCCGGTGATGATATAACTCCTGTGGTATTTGGGGAGTTCAGCTACCTGCTAAGGATTGTCCGCAGTGATTATATCTGCTTATACAGGCCAGGCATAGAGGATCTCAGCAAGGGATACATCACTAATACAACAATACAGAGTCAGAATAACCAGATTTTAAACCTTTGACAAATCTAGCCCGGGCAGACTCACCTATCATCACTGCCGTAGGGGGCGTGTTTTTTTTTTTTTTTTTACTGCCACTGATTCCAGAATATTTTTTAGTCCTACTGCTGGCCAGAAGATTTTTTACTACCACCCACTACAGATGAAGAGGCATTTATTATTCCCACCAACCACCAACACGGGAATTTTTTTACTACAACTGCCCACCCGAGCATTTGTCACTACTATTAAAGTGTATATAAGCCCAGTCATTACCATCTCGTGTACATTTTAACATGTTGATGCAATTGCAATAGTCCGAAACATTTTCAATATTTTTTAAATTTGCAAATTGGTGATCCTGCCATAAAGGTCCTTGTTCAGATGCTTCTCTTTAAAGGGTGATAACACTCTGCCCCTGTCTCCCAGTTGTGACTTGCATTGTCACCCTGTCACACAGACTTCCAGTGGAGCCTACAAATGGCTATTTTAACCCACATTCCACAGGTATGGTCCACTGTTGTCACCATCAAGAAACCCATCCTGAGAAATCGGTTATGTAGCTTTCGCTGGAGTGCATGTAGATAGCAAGAGACTGCAAAAGGCTGCAGGAGCTCAGCAGAACTGATATGTAACAAAGGATAAAAAAGGTTCAAACGGGGGGGCGTGGCCTGGACATGGAGCCGTGAGGACACGTTTTGGGAGAGCTCTGCGGTCACCAAGCCAGACCTACGTATTTCGCTGACTTTTCATCACCACTCGACTTTTCATCTACATGCCCAAGGAGCAGAGGAGCCACAGTACTCACGGAGCCCTCCGTCCCGCAGCACTGTACGACATTTTCGCCCGCCGGTACCCGACATCTGCCGCATCGTCCCCATCCAAGATGGCGCTGACCCGCTCCTCGGCGGCCGGTCTCCAGTCGGGTAAGAGGACGGGCCGTGCCATGCTTTCCCTGACCCCCGACTTAGGGGACCCCCGAGACTTTCTCTGCCCTGGGTCCTCAAGCCAGACGCCAGCGCCGACAAGACCGGCATCCCCGCCCGGCTCCTCCCAGTCCTCGCTCATGTCGGGCCTAGATGCCCGGGACGACAGCGGCCTGCAGGGCCTACTGCCGCACCTCCCCACTAAAAGCGACCTGGATAACATGGCGGCCTCCATAGTCGCGGCCCTGAAAAAGGAACTCCACGACCTCACTCACCGTATCACGGAGGTGGACGACCGAGTCACTTCAGTGGCGACAGCTACCACCGCCCTATCAGCTAGAATGGAAGCACTGGAAGAAGACGCCAGGCTGACTAACTCCCGCCTGCTATCCATGCACCTCCGTCTGGACGATTCCGAAAACCGGAATCGCAGGAACAACCTCTGCCTGCGCGGCATCCCAGAGGCTACAACGGGCATTCACCTCAGGGACACTGTGGCAGCCATTCTGAACACCCTATTGGGTAAACCCCACGATGCGGCCATAGAACTGGACCGGGTCCACAGGGTCACTGGCGCCCGCCCTCCCACGCCCTCCGCGCCCAGAGATGTTCTTTGCAGAGTGCACTTTTTTGCTGTGAAGGAGGAAATTATTAGACAGGCCTGGCGACAGGGCCCCTCTGACTTCGATGGAGCCACCGTTCGTATCATGCCGGATCTCTCCCGTCATACCCTACGCATGCGACGCCTGGTACGTCCCCTGTTGGACCTCATCCGCTCTGCCTCAGCCACATATCGCTGGGGACACCCGTTCCATCTCATAGTCCGGCGAGACGACTCTACGTTCCAGCTGCATTCACCTGACCAACTCCCGGCCTTGTTCCGCTTTCTGAATGTGGACTCTGTGGATGTCCCTAATTGGCTGGAGATCCTGATGAATCCTCGGAGACATCGCCTCTTCCCCCGCGGACCCCCCGCCGAGCCAGGAGCGGGCCCCGGCCCTCCAGAAGGGATATGATGCAGCAAACCTCTGCGGGCCACGAACTTTGAACTCACCCTGGTATCCTTCCTTGACGTATATGGGTGGCCCTGTGCACCCCCCCTCCCCCCGCACCCCCTCATTGCTGGGAATGTGTCTTCCTATTACTGGGGCTTCCTCCCTCAGGTGACTAATGTATTGTTCCCTTCTCTTTTAGGTTTCAGATCCCAGCCCACCTGGTGCGGGGGAGTGGATAAGGGGATGGGGAGCCTTGGGTCCCCCTGGGTGATCTGACTTTGGGGCCTAGTGCCTCTGCTCCTGCTCTGTTTTGTTTTACTGGTTTATCCTTTTATGCCATGTTTAGAATGTCTTACAGCAGGATACGCTCCCACTACCTCTGCTGTGGCTGTTTAGTGCCGGGGGTAGAGATGGCTGCTCCTTCCTCCCCTCCCCCCCAGCCGTGGCCGTTGGCGGCCCCTGGAGGGGATAGGACGCTAGGACCTCCACCTGATCACCATACCTACCGGGTCTCACTACTCTCCCTCGGTTCCCCGGATACTGACCGGTTGGTGTGGTTGGTCTCTCGCTGACGCCCGGTCGCCCTCCCCTGGGCCACGGGGTGGATACGCCTCCCCCTTGTCCCCCCCTGGGGGCGGGGGTGGGATGACCGCCCCATCCGCTCTCCGCTCACAGACTCGGCTCGCTCCCCCCTGCGGGTGAGAGCCCGAGACTGCTGGGCCCTGGGGACTAGTGACAGGGACAATGCGTCCACGGGAGAACTCGGCCCCGAGCAGCTACCGGCCTCACGGGCTAATAGGTCCCTGGCTTCTGGTTTCTAATGTACGGTTATGTTATGTTTTGTTCTTCATTGTTAACGTGATGCTCTGACCTCTTTTATTGTGTCTGGCACAAGTGACCGCACCTCCCCGAGGTTCCTCTCACTTGCTCAGTTTTATCCACACACCCCCAATAGGTGGTACCCTCCCATCGCTAGATCGGAGGGTACATTTTCGCTTTTGCTTAGGCTATCCGCCTACTGTAGTCACCCCTGTCTCGGTGTAGGCGTCCCAGCCTGCCCTTGCCCCCCCTTTTTTTTTTTTGCTCCGCTTCCATCACTCCCCCATTCCCCCTTTCCTGCTGTCCCCCCCCCTCCCCACCCCATCTCCTCCCACCTCTCCTATTCCTACTGTGGGTCGGCCCCTTCCAACATGGCAGCAGCGGGCCCGTTGCGCCTCACCACATACAATGTCAAGGGGCTGGGCGTCCCGGAGAAGAGATCCAGGCTCCT
Organism: Nanorana parkeri; assembly: GCF_000935625.1. Lineage (NCBI taxonomy): Eukaryota > Metazoa > Chordata > Amphibia > Anura > Dicroglossidae > Nanorana > Nanorana parkeri. The sequence goes on along the minus strand of NW_017307538.1, from coordinate 124,744 downwards.
GGTGGATTTGAAAAAGGCAGGTACGCAGGTGGCTTTTCTGCAGGAGACGCATTTTAAGTCTGACAGGGTGCCCAAACTCAGGAATAGGGACTTCCTGACCTCCTATCATTGTCCGTCCCCATTGCCAGGTCCAAAGGGGTGAGCATCCTACTCTCCAGGAAGGTGGCATGGACGTTTCGAGACCTTAGGATTGACCCGGAGGGTAGATTTTTGATTGTGAAGGGTCTGATAGGGGACGCCCTGGTTACACTGGTAAACCTATACCTTCCCAACTCAGATCAGGTATCATTTTTTGCAGCGGACTATGCCACTCCTCCTGGAATTTGAAGAAGGCCTGCTGATAGTGGGGGGCGACTTTAACTTTGCGTTAGACCCCTTACTGGACGTGTCTAGAACAGCCTCCCACCTCCCCTACTCCCGCCTTAAGAGACTTAAATCGGAGCTGCACCTCCTCAGACTGACTGACGTCTGGCGCACTCTCCACCCACAAGTTAAAGACTTCACATTCTACTCCTCGGCCCACAACACGTACTCGCGCCTAGATTATTTCTTTCTCCGGCACAAGGACCTATCCTTGGTCGTCGACGCATCGATTGGGGACATTTTGCTGTCAGATCATGCCCCAGTCCACATAGCGCTAGATCTCCTCCCTTTTGTCCCCAAAAGCCCCTCGTGGCGCCTGAACGAGTCGTTATTGCAGGACCCGGGGATACGTTCTGAGCTAGAGCGCACGATCGGTTCCTACTTCTCAGAGAAATCCTCTGATTCCCTGTCACCCTCAGTATTATGGGAGGCACATAAGTGCGTTGTTAGGGGCGTCTTTATCCGCCACGGAGCCCGTAGGAAACGGGAGGGGGCTCTGAGGGTGGCCCAACTCTTCGCCAGACTCCACACTCTAGAGTCCGCTCACAAGAAGTCGCTGGCAGCTACCCATCTCAAGGAGTTGGTTCTACTCAGGAGTGAACTCAACGATCTCCTCCTCTCCAAAGTACGCCATGGCCTTTTGAACGGCCGTCGTACCCTTTACGAACTTTCTAATAAACCGGGCAGATGCTTGGCATCGGCCATGCGGGGCTCCTGACAAACAACCTTCATACCCCACATTATGAGCTGGTCGGGGAAGAAACTGACATCGTCCGCTGATATGGCCAAGGAATTCCAGTGCTTTTACAGCATGCTGTACAATCTCAGGGAAGGCTCGACTGCATCCCCCAATCCCCCTGACGGTATGACTCTGACACATTATCTTCGGGAATCGGGGATGCCCACTCTATCACCTGAGATAAGGGACCAGCTGGAAACCCCGATCTCCCAAGCGGAACTCGACCTGGCGCTCAAGCAGGCTAAACCGGGTAAAGCACCTGGCCCTGACGGCTATACCTTGCCGTATTACAAGACCTTTTCCCATATTCTCTCACCCCATTTCCTGGAAGCATATAACTCCCTCCTGACGGGTTCCTCCCTCCCCAGGGACTCCCTTCGGGCCCACATAGCGGTCATACCCAAACCGGGTAAGGACCCGTCCTTATGCGGTAGCTACCGTCCCATTGCTCTCCTTAATTTAGACCTGAAGGTCTTCGCCAAGATCCTAGCCAACAGGCTGCTCCCTCATATTCCTGGCCTTGTACACGTGGACCAAACGGGCTTCGTCCCGGGACGGGAGCCTAGGGACAATACCTCCAGAGTGCTCAATGCGATACATCATGCCCGTTCAGCCCCGACACCCCTACTGATATTGTCCACCGACGCGGAGAAGGCGTTCGATAGGGTAGAATGGCGCCTTCTCCAGGCCACCCTTCGCCACATAGGCCTGGGTCCGGGTATGATGCGGTGGATCACTGCGCTATACTCGTCCCCGTCGGCTGCGGTCCGTGTGAACGAAGCCCGCTCTGAGTTCTTCCCCATCTCCAACGGCACAAGGCAGGGATGCCCCCTCTCCCCGCTCATATTCATCCTCACCCTCGAGCCATTTCTTTGCCATGTGCGATCCCTACCTGACTTTCGAGGCCTCTTGAAACGCTCAGGAGAGCACAGAGTAGCTGCCTTCGCAGACGACCTAATTTTCTTCATCTCCGATCCCTCCTCTTCCCTTCCAACTCTCATGCGGGAACTCGACCGATACGCCTCCCTCTCGAACTTTAAAGTAAACTTCTCCAAATCGGCTGCCCTCAACATTTCCCTCCCTCAGGAGGAGGTAGCGCGTTTACGATCTTCCTTCCTGCCAAGATCCTAGCCAACAGGCTGCTCCCTCATATTCCTGGCCTTGTACACGTGGACCAAACGGGCTTCGTCCCGGGACGGGAGCCTAGGGACAATACCTCCAGAGTGCTCAATGCGATACATCATGCCCGTTCAGCCCCGACACCCCTACTGATATTGTCCACCGACGCGGAGAAGGCGTTCGATAGGGTGGAATGGCGCCTTCTCCAGGCCACCCTTCACCACATAGGCCTGGGTCCGTGTATGATGCGGTGGATCACTGTGCTATACTCGTCCCCGTCGCCTGCGGTTCGTGTGAAAGAAGCCCGCTCTGAGTTCTTCCCTATCTCTAACGGCACAAGGCAGGGATGCCCCCTTTCCCCGCTCATTCCCCCTGAGCGCTGGAACAGACCCAGATCCTAGGTGCTTGACCCACACACACCCGCTCCCCCCTTACCCCCTCTGGCCTCCCTCGTCTCTCCCCTGGTGTACCCCCTATACTTTTCCTTCTGATCCAACCCAGCCCTCCTTCTCCCCGTGTCCCTTACCTTTGCTAAGCCCATACATACTCCTTCATAGGTGCCTTTACATGCAGGGAAACGCTCCTCTAATGTTTATCTCTCGCTATTTGTTGTACCGATACACGGAGCCCCACAGTCTCCACAGTGTAATTTCAACCTGACTACATTTTTTACATCACCTGTGCTCCTACTATACATCTCATCGCCTAGATGACACTAGGAAGGCAGTAATAGCAGATTGACCAATGTATCCATTGAGCCAAACCACTACCCTGTAACTGTAATGCGCACATTGTACTGTATGCATGTATTTGTGTTTTTTTTTTTTTTTTACACCCCTGATTTCCTCAGGAGATGTTGTAATGCTGTTGGGGTGACCGCCCCCCCTGTACCGTTGTACTAAGCACTTGTCAAATAAAGTTGACTTCTGATTAAAAAAAAGGTTCAAACAAGTATTTTTATTTTTTAGGAAACTATTTTTGTAAGTGCTGATGATACCCAGTCATTTAGGAAATAACTCAATTAAGATGTACACTTACTTTAAAGAACAACTCTGGGTAAAAACTTTACTCCTGTGACAGTCTCATTGTCACAGGTCGGCTAGAACTATGAGGTGAGTGGAAATCACTCATCTCATAGTTCTCCTTTCAGGCTCCATTCACACTGGAGTGGCTGTCCACGCATATTCGGCTGTACGAATTACACACAGAGCCGTTCTAAACAGAAAAAAAATAATGCAGTTTAATGTGCATTGTTCAGACTATTGTGGGGACTTCTTGGTATGAAACTGGCGGCCCCCAAAATAGTGTAAGCGTGATAATACGGCGGATTTCGCACGTTCACGGCTATATAATAGCTGCAAACGAGCGGAATCTGTGCGGATTAATAAATTTTTACCCAGAGGTCTGCTCTAAAGTGGAACTCAAGTCAGTGAACAATATCCAGCAGGTTTGTAAGGAGAAATGTAATCAGAGGCATGTCATAAAATGTCAGGGTGCCGTATTGGATCAAATCACACAATATGCAATAGCTAGTTGTGCCCACAACACATTCGAAAACCAGACAATGCCATGGGTGGGCTTCTGCTTCTATAGCAGAAAAGATGTATATCACAGAATTAATGGAAACTCAAAATAAAAAAATATATATTTATTATTAAATTGTGTGTTTTGCCGGAACCTTGAAGTACCTTAATTGATAAAAATCTATTATTGAAAGAATATTGGAACGTGAGGCCAAATGATTATAATTGACATATTGGTCTTTAGAAAGACAACATTTTGAACTCTCAGATACACATACTTAAATTTATAACATTTATTTAGCACTGTTCAGAAGTAAATTCTCCTTTTTTCATAATCACAAAGTAAAAATTAGGATTAGTGACCTAAGTAGCGCGTAAGCCTTTTATAGACTTGTCTATAGCGCCACCTAGCCATCAATTGAGGACAGACATCACAAAATGGTATCAAATTAGTGTCAGGAGAGCTGTCCAGCTAACCCACAATAATCATCATTATATACATTAAAGGAGTTGTAAAGTCCCAGCATATCCTCTCCTGTTATAACATCAGCATTGTAATAGGAATACATACTAGAGATGTTTTTAATAATGCAATCAAAGCTTGCTTGAAAAAAACCCTTTTATGTAGTGAGTGCTGCCTTCCATCTTCCCATCACTTACGGGATTCCCAGTGTGCTATGCATCTGTTTCCCTGCTGCTTGATGTGATGCAATGTCCATTTCGCAAGACTACATATCCCATCATGCATTGCTGCCAGCAAGCAATGATAATGCTACATTTTTCAAACGTTGAGTTGTAGTTCATAAGGCAGGCTCTGTGAAAGTTATGACACCACAAAGTGCATATTCACAGGCCTGAGTGAAATTGTGTCAGTGCATTGAGGAAGTACATTAAACGGGTATCTTCAATGTGGAAGTTTAAGAACGTCTAGATGGATATGGTTATTAGGAGTGGGACAGAACTTACGGAAATTATATATATATATATATATATATATATATATATATATATATTTATATATATATATATAGAGAGAGAGAGAGAGAGAGAGAGAGATATAGATAGATATATTTTTTCTCTGTTGCATCTCAATGCTGCTGATCTCCTGCAGCTTTTTATGTTTTTGCAAAACAAAAAAAAATGAATAATAGTAATTATATATATCTATAAGGAAGTTGTTTATGATACGCAATTGGGGTTACCACCTGTCCAGGATTCACCCGGACAGTCCGGGTTTTGAATGCTGTGTCCAAGTTGCATGGCAGCTGAAACCCGGACACAAGATATCAGGCAGACAGGGGAATCCAAAATTAAGATAGGGGCTACTGGCCCCCCACTGAAAATAGTCTCAACATTGATAATTACATATGAATGGGTGGCGCTATTTACACATGAATACGCCGCTACTCATTCTCCCCCCAAAAAATTGTGCGTCGCTAGAGTGTTCGGGTTTCGCTGGAAGCAAAGGTGGCGACCCTATAAGCAAAGCTTTGGCAAACTGAATGCCATTAGATTAGGGTATAGATCTACTTTAAGCTTTAAGGAGATTGTACAATCTCCATTAGATCTACCAACAACTATGTAGTGCAAGGGCCTGCTTTATTGGATGTAAATTGATTTAATAGATTAGGTACGTCTTCATTCTACAAAGATTTGGCAAAGTTGATTGTGAAGATTGCAACATGTATGGTGATCCTTAATGCTTCACACCTCATGCTGTTTAATAAACAAGTAGACCTTTTATGATAGTTCATTTTACTTAGGATTATTTTTTCCTTTTATAAAAAAAATGTCACAAAAACAAATCTACACGTGATCCACATTTACAATGGACAAATGCTTTTGTAAAAGAGATCATATATCCATCCTGAAATCTCAAGCAATAATATTAATAAACAGCCATTTCTAAGCGGCTGTTAATTGTTTAGAATTTGAAAACAACCGTCATAAAAAAAATCCTCATTTGTTTATCATAAATCATTCTGCTAAGTAGGAAAACCCTCTCCCCGAGCCAAGTCCTGGATTGCGTAGATCAGATTATAAAATATGTGATATATATCATTTCCTAATTATTAGCACATTTTGGCACGGTGGAGGATCAGATGGGAGAGGCTCTCGCGGTGAGACTGCGCGGCTGGATGAATCATGCGACGGAGAGATCTTGGCTATAGAGATCTCATTGTCAACGATCAATCACCAGATTTGGAAATGATTATTCCTATCCCATTGTCTTCCTTCACAATCGATGTTTTGTGATTTTTAATTAAAGGTCCTATATGAAGATTAAGTGCGGGGGGGGCAGTATGGCGGGCTAGGAGAGGTAGACACTGCTATGGGGCCCATGGTTCTGGTGGTACCTACCTCTGCCCCCAATTTTGATCTCATTTGAAGCAGATCCTCCTACTGCAGACTGCCTGCAGAAAACTACACGAGGGGGCGGAGACAAGACCAGTCACCCTGCACAAGGAGAGAGAGCAGCAGTGAGCGGTCTTATTACAGGAAGCTCCTGCACAGAGGCGAAGAACAGGAGTTGTTTCATGCTGGATTCTGCACAAATTGGGAAAAATACACAGAGGACATCAAAATTCAAGTGGGAATACACTGACCTATTGTATTTAGAGAATATTTATTTAGCCTGGAGTTCAGCTTTAAAATGCCTGTGGCATCCGGTGATTAGGTGTCTGAGCTCCTATTATTACCAAAATATCTCAAAGGCATCCAATTGCTCCTATAGGACACTTGAAGTATGGGAAAGCTGAAGGCCATCAGGTCACAATTCATGTCAACAGCATTATCTACGGTGCTGACAGGAATATTCATTATTTTTTTTCTTGCTGATAAGCTCCCCGAGCCGCTTCACAGAAGTGACACCCTGTTTATGGAGGTATGAAGTGAGCTGTAAACAAGAGGTTCTTCTAAATGAACTGCTATGGAGCCACAGAGCGAGCACATTGACCATTCCAACCAGACATACCAGGGCGTTCAATGGTCTGGGGCCGAATTCTAGAAAAGAAATGTCTCTGAGCAATGGGCCCGTGATGGCATCAGAAAACACATCAACATGCTCAGAATACAATACAACTAGGACTAAAGGGGAAAGCATGAGGGCATATTCAGTGAGTGATACCCTTAAAGCTGAAGCTAAATCTGATTACATTTGGCCTTTCCTGGTTCCTCCTTTCCCCTTTATCAACATGCAAATTACATTTTTAAATAAAGCTTTTTTCTTTTATTACATAACTTTTTTTAGATTCAGTGATGTCATCACTGGGGCTCTATACTTCTCTGTGCAATGCAGGCAGATCATGAGTGGTGGGAGGGTGCTGTACATAGCTTCCTAAAAACAGCACAGCACCCTGCCTCTGTCCTGATGCAAGCAGTGGGAGGATTCCAGGGAGCAGTTATGCAAATATCATAATGCCTCGATGGGTGGGAGTCAGTCTGGGGGAGCGGCCATTCCTAGACAGGCTGCATATGCATGCAGACCACCCTAGGTATTACCCATATGTGATGCTGAGCCTCCATGATTGAAAGAACTGAAACCCAATGAGGCAAAAAAGCGCCACAACAGGAAGTGAGAGAAAATCCCTCCAAAGAGAAGAAAATCCCTGGTGGTCAGCAGGGTCACCAGAACTAGTGTCCCCCGTGGAAGATTTCCCATCTAGTCCTGTTCTGACAGCAAGCCAAAATTTGGGATTTTCTTTCACTTTAATTGACAATCACCAGGACAAATAGAGAGGGTGAATCTCCCTAATGGGGGCACAGCGCAATATAAATCTGACAGGTCTTCTAATCCCTCTCCAGTATATCCAACACAAAAAAAAGGTTTTGGCTTCAGTTGCACTTTGTTTCCATGATTATTTATTTTTCTCACTTTGTATGTGCACTTTACACTTCTTTTATGTGTTTTTTCACTCCACAGGATGGAGGGTGTGGGTCTTCGGGCATACCCTGAAGTCTAGGAGGAGTATGTGTTGCCCTTAGGTTCCTTTCTCCCCTAAGGGTCTCCCTTAGTGGGAGCCCCCAACCGTGTACTCGGTGGTCGGCTTTGGCTGACCACGAGGAAATGGGCCCGCCTGGTTTCAGCCAGGTGGATACAAGTGTCTTGTCCCTGTCAGGAGCCTTGCGCCCCGGGGGATGGGCCCTGTTCTTCGGGAGACGGACCCTTTAGATTGCACCCCTTCTGTGCACTTTTGTTTCCATGATTATTTCAGTTAATAACCTGTTCATAATACAGTATATTAACTATATCATAATATTTATTTAATCAAGGTTTAATTTTTTTCATTTTTAATCCATTTTTTATTTGTTTTTGTCATTTCATTGTTAAAAATGTCTTCTGTTGATGAGTTTGATTTTGCTCCTATCATTTATATCATATCATATACAGTGCCCTCACTGTATTCTCGTATCATTCATCACTGGCCAATGGCCAATAGTTTTTATAAGAGTTTGGTCACCAGTTATTTCATTGCGTTTATGCTTTTTTGGCATCTCTGATGAAAGGGGGGGGGTGCTGTTTCTAGTGAGTTTGATTAAAATCTTATTCTGGACTTTATAACTAGATTGATGCTTCCATTCTTCATTTCATCTGCCATCACCCATCCACATGAGTCCTACAAAAGCACAACTGCCAGCTAGCTCCCATATAAAAGCCATGATTCTATTGAACATATTTTTTAATCCTCACCTTTATTTACTCATTGTTGGTGTTTATATAGTGCCTACAATTTACACAGCGCTTTACATACTGCACATTTACACCAGTCCCTGCGCTTGAGGAGTTTACAATCTAAGGTCCCTATCTCACATGCGTACATACAGGGTCAATTTAGATAGGAACCAATTAACCTTCCACCAGCAGCATTTAAATGCATGACGCGGGTGGGCAGCAACCTGGACCGCCTCCAACATTCAGAAGAGGACAGAAGTCCACTTCCATCCATGTCCTGCCCTCTGCCATACTGCCACGACTGCTCTGTGGTGAAGATTATATGGCAGGGCTCTGATGTGAACGGAGGACTGAGGACACTGATGTGAAGAGATGCTGATGGAAAAGGGGTTGCTGATGGGGAGGGGGAACTCCACATCTTCTTTTTGTTTTTTTTGTGGGGTTTCCCCTTAAATTATTTTTTGTGGAGTCTCCCTGCCTAGGATAAGGGTCTGGTATAGATTTTTCTGGTCTAAGGTGAAGTTGACCTAAGAAGCAGATTATTTAGTACATGAACTTTCGGGGTACACTTCAGGTGCTGTACAATTTATAAAGACGCTCAGGGCTAGTTCACACCAGACCCAGTGCGTTCCGGCCCGATAGGACTATGGCTGGAGGATGGGCTGAGGTGCCATTGACTTTAATGCACCTCCATGCCCCCTCCCACCCCAAAACAAAGTGAGCCGGCTGGAACGGAATGCGATCCAGTGCATTCTGGCACCAATCAGGCCGGAACGCACTGGCTGGCTGGTGTGAACTAGCCCTTAAGCACCAGCAAGCTTTCACCCCAGCATTGCCCTTATAATCTGGCCATTCTGATCTTTTAAATGTATCCCCCTATTCATTTATTTGTATATTGCAGAATGAACTGATGCTCTTCTGAAATGGCATTGTGGTTATGTTTAGATGCTGTAGCAGTGCGTGGCAATGCCAGGGTGTCTTTTGGTAATATAGTCACCCAGGTCTCTCAGCCAGGGGGGCTGAGCAGTTCCAGAAAGTGCAAACGTTTACTGGGAAAGAGCTGGCTTTGCAGTTCTTCCCAGGTTTTCCTGATTTGGCTTGGGTTCCTGGAACTGGGAGATTTCAAAGAGCATTGGGAGGGATGAAATCTCCATTCCTGGGTCCAGGCTTTAGTGGCAGCCAGCACCTGATTGTGCACCTGTGTGCATCCCTCATGAGGAGGGTGCTGGAGTGTGTTCAGGGCTCCTGCTGGGAAGAGGGACAGGTTGTGTCTCGGAGTCAGGCGGACTCCACCCAGAAGCCAGGAGGCTGTGTATGTGTTGGAGGCTGGAAGGCCTAGAGAGGCTGAGAGAGCCAGGCACCCAAGGTGTATGGGTGTGAAATCAAAGGCTGCTGAAAGCTGCTCAAAGTGCCCAGTGTATTCCTGAAGAGATCCCGTTGAGGAAAACAGTAAGGTCCTGGGACTGGGACACGGAACAGGATAACCTGTGAAGGGTGAGCCTTGGTGAGCTCATATCTGTTATATGCTGCAGCAAGCTATTTATGTTGGACTTCCTTTACTGTCTGCCTTTTGAACAGAAAATAAAGACGTTTTGTTAATGGAAAAGCCTGTGCGAGTGCTCTGTGAGCTCCCCAATATCACAATGCCAATAGTGCACAGCAGAGTCCTTCTTTAGAGGACTACGTAATCTGAGATGGGAGACATATTATAACATTCTTGGTCTGCACACTAATTAGGGTCTGATAAACATGACCCGCAGAGGTTAAGTGTTTGGAAGATAGCAGAGTGATTATAAAGAGTGGAATCCGTCCCGGTCACTTATAGGCCACTTGTCTGTCTTTATTATAAACATAGCAGAGCAGGTAACTGCCAAATGGCCACAGTGTGTTTATAGCATGTTTAAAGAATTCTGGAAATCACATGCCCATACCTGCTTATGTTTTCAAATCATTTCGAGGAACACTATGCTAGTCATTGGTATCGTTCAGCCAATCACAAATACCAACGGATCTCTACAACAACCTTTCTCAACCAGGGTGCCATGGGTGCCTCAAAATGTTGTTGTAGTGTGACTGTGATGTGAAGGGAGCAATTTAGACAGATGTAAAGGGAGCTCCTCATGTGTAAGGAGAACTCTGATGTGAAAGGGGGGAATCTGATATGAAAGTGGGGCTCCTTATGTGAAGCAGGGCTACTGATGCAAAGAGTGAGTCAAAATGCGATGGGGAGGGGAAATTAGAAGGGGGCATTTCAATGTGTTGGGTCCCCATAAAATCGATGACATTTTAGACCGGGGTGAGTGAAGATTTTGCATGCTTTTGAAGGGTGCCATGATTTAAAAAAAAAGGTGGTGAAACACTGCTCCACAGTCTTTTTTATACTATGGGTATATTCTCATGTTGGGTTAAAATTGTGCTTAGCGAAAATTGAAGCCCAGAAACCCTTGTCTGGCTTTAACTACTGGTAAAATTTCATCTGACTTCCTGTCAAGGTCACAACCTGTATGGTACTGTGTTGAAGGCTGTCACTGAGATGGGAAATGAAGGGTAGCATCTTTTTCAATGAGTCTACAGATAGGCAATTAATTCCTGGGAGACATTGGGCTTTGAATTGGCCTGTGGGGCAAATCCTATTCTTTCAACCTAAATATGAGGACCTTTTATGAAGACCCTTCATAATTATGAAGACTACAGGCAATAGGCTACTGTTCCACCTAGATACATCCAGCAAGCCCTGTTCAATCTTAATATAAGGAAGATTTAAGGTGTCTATAGGCTCCAATGTGTGAGTTAGAAACGTTGGCAGGCTTTTATTGCTGTATGTGTTCCTGCTGGGGACATTTACCCTTTCTATTTGTCCCGGTGACCATTTTTACTGGAAGAAAAAGATAGTTAACATACACTTATATGGTTGTCACAGCAATAGAGAGTAAATGTTCCAAAAGGACACCTATTCCAATGAGAACTGTCGAAGAGGAGATTTGCCAGAAAGACATATGTTTATATCTCTGATGGTAAAATAAGATCTCTAGAGGTCTGAATTTCCCCCCAACTGCCAAGACATTTACACAGCCAAACAATGGTGGCACTCTCCCCAAATAATGTAAATGCTCACCCAAAACTACAATACTAAATTTGAGTGTAGCTCAATTTAATTTAACATTGACCTACTGGTAACTTTAAAAGTCTGCATAAATAAATTCCTGACAAGTCACAATATACAGCAACAGTGTCAGGAAAGCATCAGAAGAAGAAGTGCATGTGTACTTAGGTGCAAAAGGGTCATTGCCAGCCGGTTGTGCATGCATGCACGTTCATGCAAGCATGCTATTTTGCGCAAGCACGCAAATTCATTTTAGCATGCTAATGCGTGAGTGCAAGCACAGGGATGTTTGTGCATACAGGAGCGTGAACATTTTTAATTTAAAATGAACACCTAATTTTTCATTTTGGCACCGGGCAGCCTATTTAAGGAACTGTGCTGAGTTAGGAAGTTGCTGGATGGTCTTCAGATGTTCAGCTGTTCTTGCAACTTGAATCCTGAACCAGTTCCTAATTTGCTTCCTCGTTGTTGTCCTGGCCTGTTGTGGCTAGTCTGCCTCCCTGTTAATGACCTTGGCTAGTTCCTGACTATGGCTCATCTCTGTTGACCTTCTGGTGTGATCTTCACCTCCCTCCTGATCATGACTCCACACAACACCTGCTAACTTGCCGCTTGTCTATCTCGTTGGCTTCCAACCTTTGCTTATCCAGTCCACTCTCCCAGTCTGCTGAGTGTTCCAGTGTCCTGACAGCTGCCCAACAATCTGCCTCATCCTGGGGAAACATCCAGACAGTCTGCACAAGCATCTTACAGCTAAGCGTGCTGCCAGAAGTAAACTTTCGTGGACTGGACTCCTGGCATCCATGCCACTCCATGCCCTCTCACTCCCTGTGCTCTACTCTGGGGTTTTCTGCACCCGTAAGAGCTCTCTTCTAATCTCGGTCTCCAACCAGATATATGATAACAGTATTTTTTTACTATATCTTTTATAATTAAAAATGAGTTATTGAGTTCCAGTCAATGACTTTGCCTAGGCTGAATTAATATTGGCAGCCTGCTGCAGGTGGGATAAAGCATTTCCTCAGTCTCTTCTCCCTTATCCTGTGATCAGACTGCAATGTTTTACTTTCTAACTGTCAAACATTTGTGAATACAGCCAAGAACCTGGAAGATCTTGAACAATAATGGCACCCTCATTCTGGGGAGAAAAATAGATGATGGCAGTGCCAGGGGAGTACTGTGATATATGAGAAGCAATAAATACCTGGATGTGTTACACTTGCATATTGCTTAGCATGCACTTAATATGAAAAAATATATTTAATGTTATGTCCACTTTATCTTTCTCGTTAAGCCCCCCTTTCTGTGTATGTCCCGTTCTGTTAAATCAACTCTGCAGCTTCCTGAAAATCCTTGCTGCATGTCGCACTTGGCTTGCGGAACTTTAAAAGTTTGTGTTGTTTTTGTCTTTTAGCAGAAAGTGTTTACACCTTATTTCCACAAGTTAAATCCAGACGTGCTGAGCTGTGTTTGCAGCCTGCCCAGGCGGATTACACTGGGGACACGTAACAAAAACATGGATGAAAACAGAGAACGTGAGACCAGGAAAAAAGCAACGCGAAAAGAGAAGTAATAGTTTTAGCTCGGGAGAAAACATTGACAATTTTAATTTTGCTTTTTTATAAAGACGAGCCAAAGTTTCTAAACTGTCAAATTGAGTTGTAAATATTAATTTTTCAAAGGACGCTCATGGTGTTTCTTTTACATAGCAGAGAGGTCCTGGATGATAAGATGGAAAACTATCACGTACCTGACTGGAGACTCAGCTGAGAAGGGGGCTGCCCGTGCACCTCTCATCCCACACCTCTGGAAGTGGTGACAGGAGATGTAGGGACAGAGTGTGGAACAGGTGCCGATACTGGTGGCTGACAAGTTATCGAGGAGACGCTTGAGTGCGTTGGACCACTGGTGAATCGGCAGGACCGGATGACACTGGGACCTCTTGAAACCAGAGCAGGCAATGGGTGTGAGGCCAACAGAACACTGGCTGGATGTAGTTGCTCAGGGCACTGATGGAGCGATCCACCAAGTGGCAGACCAGGAGTGAAGTCAGGTTGAAGCCGAAGTCATACACAGGTAGCCGAATCTTGAAATGCCAAATCACAGATCAGGAGCAGGGTCAGGAAATGTAAGCCGGGTCATACACAGGAGATCAGAGAGGAGACTTGCCAAATCAGATGGAGGAAGCGGAGTCAAAAGTCACAAGCTGGGTTCATGCACTTTAAGTCAGGATACAGAACAGAGTACAGGGCACACAGAGATTAGCTGAAGACCACTTAGCAACTTGGTCATGGCTTCCTGTCAGTTTATATAGGATAGTGTGCACTCTAATGAGATTGTGCCCATACGCTGACGAGTGCACCTCTGTACGCTCATGTGCACGCGCCATTGCGCATAAACGTTCCCATACGTGAGCATCCACATGCTGAAGCACGTTTATCAGAAACTTTTGGCTATGGACTGCATGCTTGTGTTTGTGCACGAGTCAATCTGCAGGTAAGTCTCTTACAAAAACTTTAGGGAATGGTGAGATTTCTAAATGTATGTATATATATACACACACACACACATTTTTAAATGTCATTGGACTCATTGGACAAATAACTCACTTTTTGAAATGGAGGATCCTTATCCTGTTGTAATAGTTTTGTGACTTGAGTAAAGTAGATATAAAGACAGCACATACTATAGGAAATGCAACAGCATATACTAACTGTAATGTTAGTAATGTAATGTACTGATTGTATTACTGATTGCAATATGTCCTTTGAGCTGTAGATAGCAGTGTAGTGGGATGGTAGTCTCTCTATATGAATGCTTATCTATGATACACAGGAAGTTTTCCTGTATACACACACTATGTTTCCTTCACAGTGCTGTGTTCACATGTGATGTTCTTCTAGGCAAGTAAGACTTAACATTCCTCAAGATCTCAGTGCTTCATCTAAACACATAACCAACAACGCCCACCTCACACAATAACTTATAAAAGTGCATATTCTCTGTCTCACATATAATCATAGAAATCCACTTTAAAATTACCCATATAGTGCTTTATAGGCGGTCACATGACCATTAAACCCTTGGTGCTGGCAGATAGCAGGCAGAATTGTCTCTAAAGGGTTGACGTCAAGATGGGAGGTGATGTTGCCCCCCGCAGACTCCATGCACAGTCAGGGATGGAGTAGCTGTAATCTACTGTAAGTGTTCTTGAGTAAGCATGAACAGTGTGAGGAAGCCAGAAAAAAAGCATAAAAATGAAGCGGCAAAGCTTCTGGGTTCCTATAGCCCAAGGGGGGTCAATCATTTTAATAGGGGCTGATCCCTGTTGTTGACTTGGCACAGGAAATCAAGCAGTACTCTGTGACCAGGTAATTACATAATATTAACTTTTTATTTTATTTTTGGGAGAGATCCTTTAATATTATGAAATTATGTGCAACTGGTGTTATTTATTTATTATTAAAATTATTATTAAGTTTTAATTAGCCGGAATGACCTGAAAGAAATGCTGAAAATACCTTCTGCTAAAAATATTTTACTTTTCAATTCAAGGCAAAAAGATGCAGGTAAATTCAATGGAGCAAATGTTTGAAAGTGTTGGGTCACACAGCCTACAGTGTCATTACAGATGGTCTTCTTCAACATACGGACATTTATAAAGTGTTATAAAACACCTCTTACCTATCTGAGTTATTGCAGCCAAGCTTGTCAACGAGGAGGGACTCTCCTTGGCAAGTTTAAAATGTTTGATGACACTTCATGAATGTACTTGCTCATGGTGACATTAAACTCAACTCCCTTCCAGGCAAGTATACTTTGATTGCAGTGACAAATCGTGCAAAATATTGCTCTACCTCTACATATAAAAAAGAAAGTGTAGGAACTCTCATTTCTACCTCCTGTTAGAAGAAACAACAATTTGTAAATTGTATAAATTTGCATACCAAGTACCAAGTATGAGGAATAAATATGTTGGTTTAATGATACTCTTTTCTACAGTATTATAGTATCAGGAAAATCCTCAATGTTATACATTCAGTTTGAAACGTATCCAATTGGTATGAGAGTTCTCTTCATATAAAAGTGTAAGAACTTGTTAGAAGAAACAACAGTTTGCAAAGCTGTACTAATTGGATAAAGCTAAATTGTACGCGTACAATTAATAATATGGAGATTTTCCTGATACCATAATATAGCAGAAAGGAGTATGATAAAATATTCTCATACATACTGTAAAAAGGATATTTATTTATCATACTTGGTACTGGGTTTTAATTATGAATGAATAGGTATCTTAATGTTATTATACTATTTTCTATTGTATTAAGTTATCAGGATAGTTCCGATTAGGGATGCACTGATATATTGGCCGCCGAAACATATCGGCCGAAAATGGCACTTTTGGCTAAATGCCGAAAGTACAATTTCTCTCCTCCCCGCTGGGCGCTGCTTTGTGTCCCAGCGGGGAGGAGAGAAAGTGTGAAAGACGGCCGATCATATAGGTTGGACTTGATGGACTAATGTCTTTATTCAACCTCAAATACTATGTAACTATGTAACTATGTAACAGTCCGGCAGAGCAGTGTGTGGGCGGAGACAGCACGTGCTGTCACAGGAGGCTGAACACTCCTCCCCGCACCACTCGCTCAGCCTCCTGTGACAGCGTGTCAGGAAGGAGAGGGGTACAAGCAGTCAGTGATCAGTGATCGCTGAGTGTGTGTACATAATTGAGGACATGGTACGGTTACTATATACTCAATTATGAATGAATGGGAAGTGATCTACATCACCTCCTGTTCAACCATGATTGTGGATATAGTAAACATACTCTGTCCTCATGTTGTGAATGAACCGGAGCACTCAGTATAGAGGATTCCTGTTCATTTATAACTGGGGCTGCAGAAAAAGAGATTGAGGACTTTGTGTCTTCAATCTCTTTTTCTATTTTGAAAGGGAAATATCAGGGGTCTGTTTAGACCCCTAATATTTCCCTGAAGCCCCTAAAAGTAAAGTAAAAAATAAAAAAATGT
>NW_017307538.1:103435-106605 GCF_000935625.1 Nanorana parkeri | reverse complement strand
AGACCAATGTGTGTGTGCTGGAGGAGGGATACAGAGGAAAGACCAATGTGTGTGTGCTGGAGGAGGGATACAGAGGAAAGACCAATGTGTGTGTGCTGGAGGAGGGATACAGAGGATAGACCAATGTGTGTGTGCTGGAGGAGGGATACAGAGGAAAGACCAATGTGTGTGTGCTGGAGGATGGATACAGGAGAAAGACCAGTAT
Organism: Nanorana parkeri; assembly: GCF_000935625.1. Taxonomy (NCBI): domain Eukaryota; kingdom Metazoa; phylum Chordata; class Amphibia; order Anura; family Dicroglossidae; genus Nanorana; species Nanorana parkeri. Next base: position 106,400 of record NW_017307538.1, on the reverse strand, counting down.
ATGTGTAGTAGAAGAAGGATACCGGGGAAAGACCAGTGTGTGTGTACTGGAGGTGGGATCTCACTGGGAAAAGACCAATCTGTGTCTCTCGCTGTACCACAGCCTTTTAGGAGATTAACCTGCTGCTTGACTGCAGTGCCAAGGCTGTGTGGCCCCTTTTGCTTAAAAGGTGCCACCAGCCAGGGCTACAGTGGGATAATAAAATCTTCCCATTAACTAACAATAAAACAGCTTTATTCAAAGAGTTTCAAAATAAAATTTTTAGATAGGAATGTCTATTTAATTTATATTCAACTGTCAAATCCGTTTTCAGGAATACTGCCACTCAAAAAAAAGTGTAGCAACTAATATTTATAGTAACTTCATGCAATATGTAGTAGATACAATGGAAAACTAGCAGAATGTTGGCAGGCTTCCATTCTGTTAAAATAAGTGCATTTAAAATATCTACTGACTCCCTTGTTGTCTAAAGGTGCCCATGCACCTTACAACCATCGCAAGACCTTCCATATACCTTGCGATAATCGCAAGGTGTAGGGGCACCTTAAAGCAAAGAATACACTGGCGCTAAACCTAGCAGTACAGCCAGCACCCCTGTCTATCATTATGTAGTGGGCAGCATCAGAAGTAGACAAAAGCAGTTGTCTGTTTTCATAGTAACAATGCATAGTGCAAAACAAAGCTCATTTTTTATTAGGCGACCTCAATACACATTTTGCTCACCAAGCCATGAATATTAGTTCAGAGTACTGCTTTTTAAATTATATACAGGAAAACAATCTTATTTTATAAAAAGGAGGAGGCTCAAATAAAAAGCCTTTGACCTTCTTCCCTCTTGAATAATTATGAACCTGAATCTATTAATAGTAGAAAACGTCTATGGGGATGCAATGGGTCTTTTTTTATTTTATTTTTAACTGCACTGAAGACTTTTCTTTGTGAACTGAACATACTAATACTATACAATTGTACATTAGAATCAGGTAAACCACACTTGTAGAACAGTCTCAATGACCTGAACATCTTTACACAGCTGGAGCGTGCTTGGGGAAATGCTAATTGACAATTCTAACGTCAGCTTGACATTTAAAGATGTATTCCCATAGAGTTAATAATATCTAATGATATGCTAGGCATTATCTTTCTGTAAACGTCTTCCAGAAAACAAAGCCTTCAAATCATTCCTGACATTAGCTCGTTCTGGAATATTCTAATTCCTTGCTCATCAACATAAACAGTGAATATTGCCACAAAGAGAGAAAAGGAACAAAGCGGCTCTCAGCCCCTGACTCTGTGCAGTCCGAAATGTGATTATAAGTCCAGCTCCCTTCTAGAATGGTTTAATTAAAGAGGAACGTAAATAATAAATAGGTTTCCTCACTGTGCCTCGTTGTCATCGACATGTATGATGGGAAGATGGCAGCACTGTTCACACAAAGATCTTTGAGATGCCACTGATAACAATTTATGAAAAAAAGATAACAAACATTTGCAATAATTGTCTTTACAGTGTTTGTATTAACACAACTGACTTCTTGCACTCATTCATGTCTACACACATTTCCTTCCAGTTTCCAATTAAACAACTTTTTAACAGACTTAAAGTGACATTAAATTCAGGAGTGAAGTCTTAAAAATACATTCAAGTACCTTAACAAAAATGTATCTTATTTGTGTGTGACCTAATGAGAATGCTTTGAAGGAATTATTAAAGTGACACTAAACTGAGGAGTTAAATCTTAAAAATACATTCAAGCACCTTAACTATTCACAAAAATGTATCTTATTTGTGTATCACTCAGCTGTAGATCCTCAAATCATCTCTGAATTCATACTGACACTGTCCTTCCTTCTGGAGGGTGACTACCTTTGTTCCCCATGGTCCCTGTGTGTGTTGTAAAGTAGTCATCACTCCAAACTCACTCCTGCGATGGACAACAATCTCAATACAAGTGAGTAAACTAAATGTGAGATTGTATTAAATCACGGGAGTGAGCTTGGAGTGGTGGCTACTTTACAACACACACAGGGACCATGGGGAACAATAGTAGGCACCCTCTAGAATGAGGGACAGTGTCACCACCAATTCAGAGATGATTTGAGGTTCTACAGATGAGTGATACACAAATAAGATACATTTTTGTTAATCGTTAAGATACTTGAATGCATTTTTAAGATTAAACTCCTGAGTTTAGTGCCACTTTAATATAAGCTATTCACACATGTTCTCTCAGCTTCTCAAGTTGCTATGGTGATGAATCGGGAAATCTGTTGATCTCTTTCCAAATCAACATTTGGTTATCCAAACCCCCTCTATATTAAGATCATTGTGAGTCACTGGTCACCATTATTGATGTGTGGGGACATCCAGTTTACAGAAGTTCTGCTAAGCCCATGCAAAACTGTGACAGACACCCCTTCCTCCTGGTGCAACCAGCTGTGACATGTATGCCCCGGCCGCAACTCATTGGGCTGGTAGGGGAAGTGTTAGTTACAGTTTTGCGTGGGCTTGAGCCAACTCTGGCAAACTGGGTTCACACCATGTCCCTGCATATCATTAGTCACGATGCCACTAACAACCACTGAATTAAGATAACTGGCACATAAGCACTTAAAGGAGAAGCTGTCACATTACTATTTGGCCAACAATTTTCAGCCTGGCTCCTTCGACAAAAGCCAACTGAATATACATCTTTTGTAGAATGGAGTGGTGCTGACAGCGCTTGAATTTAGGCTGAGTCAGCAGAATTCAGCCGAAATTCAAGCATTGCATGGCCAGCTTAGACACAAAAAGCTAAAATGTAACAAAGTCGCTAGAACTTACAAACAAGGTCACCAAAATAATAAAAGGGATGAATGTTGTTGTAGAAGAAATTGTAATTTCATTAACATATTCTGCATGTTTTCCTATTAGATGTGTCTATGGCTTACATTCATGCCATTCCAAGCTTTAGATAGAAAGAGA
>NW_017307538.1:98379-102840 GCF_000935625.1 Nanorana parkeri | reverse complement strand
AGTAAAGTAAAAAATAAAAAAATGTAATAAAAAATTAATTCATAAATAAAAATAAATATAAAAAAATTAAAAAGTTCATTAAAAAAAGATTTTAAAAATGTGAAAAAATTAAAATTAAAAACAAATTATCGGTTTTGGTTTCGGCCTGACAATTTTTTTTTATTGGTTTTGAAATGTCCATTTCGGTGCACCTCTAGGTCCGATATTATTAATGGTATACCGCTCTGAATAGAAGGAATGTCAATACCCACCAATATTTAACTAAATATATATTTGCTCTAAGAAATATACAATTATGAAATTATATGTAATGGCTAGTGCATTGTCTGAAACTAATGGGAATAAAGACTTTGTCTAAGGGTTCATGGTACTCTCCAGTGGACTGGCTAAAGGGGTTTGGAGGACCTACGGCAAGACAGAGCAGGCCAATTACCAGCACAACATGAATATTGATCCTCACAACTGGGGTTTTTCTTACTTTCTATCCTGGTGACAGTAATCACCAGGACAAACAGAGAGGGTCGAAATCCTGAGCAGAGACACAGCAATAAATAAACTGACAGAGGTTCCAACCCTTCCATAAACAGCTTTATAAGACTTTGATTGTCCATCCTTTTTGCCACAGCATTGATAAGTGTTAGGATAATTGGTATGTCATAAAAGAAATACTGAGACTGCCACCAGATCTTCTTATGAAAATACTTACAACAGGGCTATCCGTGGCTACTTTCTGTGTCACTGACCTGGAACAAGCATGTTGTCTGTGAAGTTAGAACTCCTGATCTGCATACACGTTTTGGGATTAGGTGCTGAGCATTAGTGCCACAGGCTTAGTGGAGGTCAGCAATGGTGGCCTACACATTCTTCTAATAACAGGTTGCCTTTAACAACTTTACAGATCACAAATCTGTCACTGAGTTCTGTATTTCCATGAAGTGCCATTTTCAGATCCAGAGACTTTATTAGCACTAAGAGAAATGTAAAAAGATGGGAGGTTCACAAAGGGCATAACAGTAATTGATGTAATTGCAGTGGTTTGAATGAAACCTACTATTTTATAGCTCATCATAAAACGTATCAGTTCTTAGTACTAAGTACTGCATAGAAGCTAAAGATGCTTGACTCAGCTTGTATAATGCTAAATAACATTCAACAAGATGCAAGTTGTTTCGTTTATTTGACGGAGAAATATGTGAAACCACAGCACGCTCCCTTCTCCAAATTTTTAAAGACCTTTGTTTGGAACCAATTAGAGGAACATTGGATTCATGAGCTTTGCGTGTGCATTATGTGAGGCCATAACCAGCGGAAAGCCACATGCAGTGCTGTCCTCCAATGAGGTCATCATGAGGTTAGGTTAGCACAACAAAGAACTCTGCTCAACTGCCTGGACGCCCAACAACTAGGATGACTTATAACGGTAAAGAACACAACGGGATTGTTAGAAAACAGAAGACATACTTACATTATTTTCACTCTGCCTTCGAATTACTTTCCGTTTTTATTTCTGTTGAAATAGTCTTTGGAAGAACAAGCTGGAGCCTCCACCCAGAAGCAATCTTTCCATGAAAAACAGTAGACGGTAGAGGAATGTCAGAGTTTGCGCTCTCTCCCGTGAAGATCTCCTGCGTGGCACGACGTCTTCTTGATTAAACGTAACATTCCTGATACCATATTCAATGTGCAATCACTGACTCTTGTAATGATAAAAGGAAAGGGAGAGCTACAAGTAGAGTGCCACGTAAATGCTTACAGATGTCCAAGGCTCGTTAAAGGCTATTTTAATGAGAACATCTTCAGTCAGTATGGCTTCGCTTTTCTCCTGTATCAAGTCAATCTGTATCCTGATTTTTGACTACTTTTTTGCCTCCGTGAAAATTGGGTAGTGGAGATTTTTTAGCGTGTCATCAAAAAGAATAAGATTAAAGCGAATCTCCAGGGAAACATCTAAATACATATAGTAACTGTTTAATCTGCCAAAGGATTTGTAATTGTGACAACCAATCGTGTGAGTTTTTCCATCCTTCATAGGTGCCATTGCATAGGAGGTTCGGATTAAGCAATTAATATTCCTGGTCCAGCAAATCAGCTTCCTGTGTCATCTCTCCACCTCTAGCTTCCTCATTGGGTGGTGAAAAAGAGTTATACCCACCTCCCAATGAGCATGAAGTAGTATCACTAAATTGAAAAGTAGCATGAACAGGTGAGCATCTTACAGGTCTGTAGGATTGTCAATTGAAGTGCCACACTCAATTTAATAGTCCAGGTACATACATAGGGTTGAGCCAAATCAGCTGCTGAAGAGCTCTATGCATTCTCCCAAATTGGACAATACCGAATCCAATTTCAAGCCATTACAGTATTAATACTTGTTCTCCTTTAGTAAGCCCTGATAAAGGGGATATTTTTATGAGGCCCCTAAACCCATTGGCTATTTCTATACTGTACCATCAACCTTGCATTGAATAATGATGTATCTGGACAGATTTTGGTCTTCAATTCACAATCCTAAGATGGAAGTGGATGTAGAAGCTGCATATCCTGGAGTCAGATCACCAATAACGACTCCTTCACATCCTAATTGGCCAGCCACACCAAAAGGACAAACCTTGTGAGTCTAGAGTTTTTATTCCACTACTTACAGACCAGTAGGAATGACGGGAATGGCTGGCCAAAATTACAAATCTTTTGGCGGGTAAGACAGGAAACAGACATGTATTTCAGTTGTGTATTTAGCTGTTTGGTTCAAATTCCACCTGAAGATGTTTATTAACACGTTGGTGATGTGATGGTCCAGATGTGAAGAGCAATAACTTCCAAGTGTCTCTCATTTGGAGGGCCTGTACTTTTAGAACCAAATTCCTCTGTCCCTCAGTATTAGGTGTCCCTCTTTCCTATCACAGAAGGGTGGGAGGTATGCAAGAGGTGGTACTTGCTACCCCAGCACTTTAATAGGAACTTAGGGTCTATTCACACCACATAGTCGTACTAGACGAACATCCGCTGCTGTGCCACGACAGAAACCGCTCTGATGTGCTGATCCCAGTGCAGCACACTGTTTGCTTTTTTTGTTAGAATTTTATTGAAATGTTAACGTGGCATTTCATTGAGTTCTACAGCTTATGCGCTTTGCGATGCACTGGTTTTGGGATGGCTGTATACAAAGGAATTGGTCTTGTCTTTGCACTGGGGCTGTGTTGGAAAAGGACCCAACACATCTGTTGTGGATAAACAATTACTATAACAATGATATCATATACTGTATATTATAACTATAATAATAATTATAATAATATTATCTTATAGCTACACAAGCCTTGTTGTAACTTGGGGCCTGGTTCATACGTAGCCTTTTTGCATGTTTATTGTGCTGTTGCACTAGAGATGTCTAAGATACCAAAACCGTGCAACATCCTCCTGAAAATAGCTCTTGCATCTTCTCGCATGATAGGCCTTTTGCTACACACAACGCAAAACTAAGGTGTGAACAGTCACCATTGATTTGCATAGAAATGTGCGTTTTGCGTGTGACTACATCCGCGTGGAAAAACGCAGCGGTGTGAACCGTAGTCTTAAAAAAGTACCTTGCAATTTGTGTGCAGCTGATGATTCTTCTTTTCTTATCACAACACTGAGATTGCTCAGATTGCGATAATGAGTTCAGACCATTCCACTCAGCAGTCAGTTTCAGAAACCACATGGTAAGGCAGACATCATTTTCTTCAGGACCGTCAAGGTTAAGAATATGCAATAAAGTTTGCAACATATACAAATGCAATGTACTGTATATAGAACACCTAGAGAGGACTGTTTTATTTATTAAATAATTCAAAAATAATTATTTTGTACTGAACATAATAAAATTATATATAAAATCCCTCAATACCTTTTATATACAGATCAGCGATGCACGATTCCAAGAAGACCTCGTAAGCCATTAGGTGTTTGAGACATTTACAGAATATCATTTTTTCCATTCTCGGTCTGATATGAGAACTGTATTACATAAGCCGTCTCAAAACCCATATTGTGTGAAACTTTTCATTTTGGGAACAATATTTTTCAAGGTGGATACTCACTGAGAATGAAAAACTTGATTCATGTTGTAAATCTTGGCACTGAGAAAAAATACGCAACTGTTATCAAATAAAGATTGTATTATTACACTGGGAACGATAGATTTAAGCAGATCTTAACCCTAATTGGATAACATTTACTTTCCTAAAGCAACGTGTATAATAAACGGTTGCCTTTTTTCATAAGAGACTTTTTTAAAGCTTTTTTTCATCCTCTTTTGAAAGTCAGTGCTCTTGTTCAACTGGCTGTGCTGACACACCTATCAGTGGCGGACCTAATAACCAAAGGGCCCTTGTGCAAGATTTTATCCTGGGCCCCCCTCCCAAGCCGGGAAGGGGTGCGTGGGAGCGGATCACACTGGCCCCCGCACCCACCCCCCCCCCA
>NW_017307538.1:46310-97265 GCF_000935625.1 Nanorana parkeri | reverse complement strand
CGTTACTTTTGGGATATCGGGTAATGGGTGCGGCAAAGTATATGGATATTGCTTTATATAGTATATTTCTGGGGACCTGTGGCACACTGGCAAGTTGTGATTAACTCCAAATACATGCGTCGTGTATACTTTACAAAAAAATTGCCGCGAGGTGCTACAGTGTTCGGGTTTGGCTTGAAGAAAAGGTGGCAACCCTAGCGCCGGCACCGCCTGCACCGGCGGTAGTTCCGCCACTGACACCTATCTCTGTCATGATCCACTGTTCTCAATATAAGGAAGCCGATCCAGTGCAGCTGAATCTAGAACAAGTGCATGTAGACAAAAAAATTAAAACAGTATTGTATTATTATTATTTATTATCATTTACAGGTATTTTATATAGCACCGACAATGTAGCCAGCGCTTTACATGGTGCTTTAGCAAGCTTAAAGACACCCTGTCACCAATGTAAATAAATGCAGGTAAAATCACAAAAAGTTCAAGTATTTTAAATGCTTACTTGCAGTGCTTTTCCTTTCCATAAATTATTTTTTTTCCCATAAATTATTTTTTTATTCTCTTGCAATTTGCCTCTGAACTTGTTAGCAAATGTGACCGCTTCTGAAGATATACAGGGTTATTCACAAAAGGGTGAAGAGTTTGGAGAAGGCAGGAGAAGTGAACAATCTAGGCCAAAATAGCTTATTTGGAAAAATTCTCCAATTCAGCACACTTTCCAGTTCAGCTAGATTGTTCACTTATCCGGCCTTCTCCAAACTTTTCACTCTGTTGTGAATAACCCTGATAATTTCCTAGCAGAGTTCCCTCCCTCATAGCCCTCTCCTCTTCTGGGAATGTCTGATTACTCTCTGTGCTGGCCCAGCTCTACTGCCCCTCCCCTCCCCTCCCTAAATAACCCTTTAAAGGAGAACTATGGGGTAAGTGTTTTTCCCTCCTAAGGGTTATGGGAGGACACAAACTAGCGTCTTCCCGTGACCCAAAGCTCAGTATACGGAGACCGCCGCAGCCGGGACAGATCCCGACATTACTGTTGAGATCCACCCAGCTGCGTGATTGACAGCTGGCTCTGCCTATCTAGAGGCAGAGCCAGCTGTACCCGCCCCCTCCCCCGTCCGTTGCGCCAGTCAGCGCTGGAGGATAGCAGCAGGGAGGGGGGAATCCCTGCAGGGAGCCGTGAGTGACAGTCACGGCTCTCTGCAGGGACATGATCGGGAAGTGAGCGACGGTATGTGTTCGCTCACTTCCCGACCTATTGAGCCGACGCGTCACAGTTTCATTGTCACACGTCGGCTCAAACTATGCGGTTGAGTGAAAATTACTCACCTCATAGTTCTCCTTTAAGTAACTGCTGGGGAGGAGCAAAGGGGAATATTATAGAGTGGAACTTCAGTGACAGCTCGACTGGGACTGCTGGAATCACATGCTGGATGGCAGTGCCTAAGTCTCGGGACCTTTGTGTGTTCACACAGCAAAATAAAATACCTAAACACCTTAAATACACAGACAATCTTATGGGATAATTTTTATTGAAATTAATAGTCTAGCAAAAGGGTCTATTAATTGTCATCAAGTCTGAACCCATCCACCAGGGATTGTAATAGGAACTGAACACTTTACAGACCCATAATTCATTGGGTTTGCATCGTGTCAGTCTCAGATGATGCCCATTCTGGAGTTGCCATGGCACACCACCAACAATACCATCCCTTTCTCAGCTGCTCTGCCGCTACCCTTCAATTCCCTTGAGAAAATTGCCAGGGGAATGAGACATAAAACAATCTGGAACTAAGATTGCCTTCTGGAACCATGTGGTCAGTTTATTTGATATTGGCTTCACAATGCTAATGAACTTACTCCTTAAATTGACAAATATCTGCTGTAAATCCCTATTCATCTGAGAGTAAGTTGAGAAATTCCGCCGCCTTGTTCTCTCGCACCATGGTTTAGAAAGTGCCAACAGCTAGGAAGGTGTTTTGTGTTCTTTCTTCTTCAGTTCTGGATGTTTGCCTGTGGATTAAAGAGAGACCCCAGGCAAGAAGTAAACTCATTCAATGGACTGCTAATGTTTTCCAGGAAACAGTGCTAGGATTCTAAAGGCACAAACTCCATTCCATTATCCTTCATTTTGGTTTTTTATACATTTGTATTGTTCCATGACCCCTTGTAGTTAGCTTAAGCAGGTCTTTCAGAAGACTTTTGGGTGGGTCATTCTTTGCTTTGCCAACTTTCTCCACCAGATATACAGTATAGCTTCTTTAAAGTGTATCTAAAGCTAAACCTTTAATTTTGGTTAAAGTATGGAAGAATTAAATCCCTGCCAGGTTTGTATTGCTGTATCCCTTTTATTACCTGAAAGTGATGGGCAAATCCAAAACTTTTGGTTGTTGGTTGAACAAGACCACAAGAATACAGGGGAAATCTTCCAATGGGGACATTTGTTCTGGTGACTAGACTACTACCCAAGAGCAGATTTTCCTCACTTCAGAAAGTCTACCTCTCACTTTCTTCACAGAAAGTGAAGGAAGTTCTCCCAATGGGACACTGCCAAAAAAAGAAACTTTACTGGGGTTTAACCCACCCCAACTCCATCCAATTGAAAACAAAAAATGCTTTTGGCTTTAGATACAATTTAAGATAAAACTAAGCAATGTACGGATTGCCATTGTTGGCTTCCTTCTAAAAAATGGTATTTGCCTGGTCGTGACTGGCTTTGGTATTTTTGAGCCACAGACCCAGGACACATTTGGTATAAATGAGTGTTGTGGAAGTGTCACAATTCCTAATCTCAGGGAAGGTCAACAATGGCAGCCTTTTGCCCATGACAGGTGTACTTTAAGTCACTACTTTCAACAGGGGTATGAATAATATTGTCAATGGTTTTGGGTGCTCTATATTAGAGCAGAGTGGCCCTTAAACATATATGAGTAAAGTGTTCACTTAGATGGATTTTGAAGACCCTAGTCTGCCAAAATTGCAGGCTCAAGATTAATAAAAGTTTAAGTGTTACCAAAATACCAGTTGACAGGCAATCATAGGCACTCCCAGTCCTGCTGCAAAATGATTTGCTCTATCTATAATACATTTTGTATTTTACAAGAAGAGTGCTGGCAACATATTCTACCAAAAACAAAATGTAGAGTTTAGTATGGTTTAATGGAGATATACCAATTGATACTGGTGCAGTATATGGCCCCTTGTCCATGACTTTACTATCCTTCCAATTTACTTAGGATCACGATACTGCACCTAAAAACACTCCAACACTCTTTTCCCCAAACAACCATCCCCTCCTCCTGCATCATGCATCCACTCTTCACTAGGGAAAGCACACTCTACTTCAAGGTTGTACCACCACTAGTAATGGGAAGTTCACTATGACTAGTAATGAGAGGCGATGTGCTCCTGCCCTCAAACTGACAACTATGTTAGGCAAAGGTGATGAGCCGAACATCCCCCTGTTCGGTTTCAATTTGAACTTTAGAACATGGGAAAAGTTCAAAATCGAACTCAAATTGAACTCAATGCAAGTCTATGGGGGTAGAACTTTAAAAATCAAATGTCCCCATTTTGAAACCTTATATGCAATTTAATGGCCATAAAAAGTGTATGGGGATTCGGGTACTGTCCTTGGGGACAGGGATCAATGAAAACATTTTTTTTTTTAAATACCGTTTTTTAAAGGAGCAGTGATTTTAACATCACTTAAAGTGAAACAATAAAAATGAATTAAAAAAAGAAAACCCCAAAAATGGATCCACCGACGTAATCCAGCATCGATCACGACGTCCAGCGTTGTCCACAACGACGACGACCCGACGAACTAAAAGTAAAACAATAAAAAATAAATAGAAATAATAATAATAAAAACCGACGACCGCTGTCCCGTCTGCTCGCGATGAACTCCGGGGCATAATGTCAATTTGACAGGTGCCGGCAACATATAAAAAATTGGGCGGAGCTAGCTCCGCCCAACTGTTTACAGTTGTAGGGCACCTGACAGGAGAGCCATGATTGGTCAAAGTCATCATGACTTTGCTCAATCATGGCTCTCACAGTTCTCTGTGCCTGGATTTGGCAAAGTCTTGCACCTGTCCTGTGGTCAGGTGCAAGGCTTTTGCCAATCAGGGCTTCACAAGGCGAACACACGAACTGCTGATGTTGGAGTCTAACTCACGTTCGACTCGAACATCGAGCACATTACTATTAGACAGTTCAAGAGCACCTTGTCATTAAAGGGTATCTGCCTATTGTATTCTATGGCTTCCGGCAGTAGTACAGGCAGGAGGCCTTAGGAAAAAAACATTCATCTTCAGAGTCCTGAACTTCTGTCAGGTGATTTTAATCAGAAAGGTAGAGAGAAGTTCAGGGGCAGGGGGCGACCTACCTTATGGAGAAGGTCATTTGGAGGCTTTGGCTTTCAGGATCTGGATGTTTGCCTGTGTATTAAAACCACTTTACAAATATTTGCTGGACTCTTACACCTGCTTTCCCATATACAATCCCAGATGTGCAACGCTAATAGCTGAGAGAGGGATAAATAAAGGTATATTCAGAGAAGCTGCCTTGGCACGACGTCCAGTTATATAACGCAAAGGTCGGATGATTCACATCGGCAGAATGCTGAAGAACTGAATATTATTGCTCATTAGCCAAACATGTTCTGTGTTTCGCTTGCAGGCAGCTCTATATATCAGGCAGCAGTAATTTTGTTTTACAGCGTGTGAGTGAGGATATGTTATTATCTGTAGGATAGTCCAATTTTTTTGAAATTATTATTATTAGCTTTTGCTTAAGCCAGTTTGAAACTGAAAAGTAATTTTTGGGTGGTATTGTTGAGTTGAGACAACAGTTGGCTTCTTACGTGTCTGGGTGTTTTGATAGGGGGATTTATATACATACATTTCTGACTCCAACCCTCTACATTTCTAAAAGGAAGATACCCTTCTCCTTCAGCTGGATGCTCAGAAATGTACTTACTGTATAATATAAGGAATCTTTGTAGTGAGTGTGGCACCAACTGGAGTTTTTGAGAAATATAATACACCAGAACTTTATTAATGGGAAGCTATAATGGTTTTGTATATCATTAGATATGTGCGATTTGTTTCATTCCGAATCAAAATTCGGACAAATTTTCCGAAATTCGGTCATTTGGACACATTCGAATTTCTGAATCCCAATGCATCCGAATGTGTCCAAATCCGAATTTCCGTGTGCGAATTTTGGATCCCGTCCGAATTTCGCTCTACAATGAAACTGAATAGGTCATGTGACTTTTCTGGCCAATACAGTATATACATATACCATATATATGGGAGCTGAGGCTCCTAGACCCGAATGGCAATCGAGATCCGAATTTCCAGATTGCATTCGGGAGCTCCCGAATGCCATTCGGGTCTGGGAGCCTCAGCTTTTGTAATACATGTACAGTATATGGCTCCCAGACTCGAATGGCATTCAGGATCCACATTTTCGGAATTGCATTCGGGAGCTCCTGAATCCCATTTGGGTCCCGGAGCCTCAGCTTTGGCAATTTATGTATTTGGCTCACAGACCCGAATGGCAGTTGGGAGCTCCCGAATGCCATTCGGAAATTTGGATCTCGAATGCCATTCGGGTCTAGAAGATTCAGCTTTAGTATTAATATATGTATATGGTTTTCGGTGGTATTCACAACAAATATTCGTAAACTCATCCGAAACTAACAAAAATCTGTATTTCGTCCGAATCCAAAACCCGAACCGAATTGAATTTTGCATCCGAATCCCGAAATAACGAAATATCCAAACCGAACCAAATTTTTCCGCAACTTACATGTCTCATATTATTTATTTAATATATCTTTTTTTCCCCATTTTTTACAAGTATCTCTTTACTTCAAGTGGTTTACAGAGCTCAAAAGCTTAAAGGAGAACTATGAGGTGAGTGCTTTTCACTCACCTCATAGTTCGAGCCGACCTGTGACAATGAGACTGTCACAGGTTGGCTCGGTAGATCGGGAAGTGAGCGAACAGATACCGGCGTTCGCTCACTTCTCGATCCTGTTATGGCTCTCTGCTGTGACAGGGGAGGGGCTGGATTCCCCCCTCACCGCTCCGATCCTCCAGCGCCTCTAGATAGGCAGAGCCAGCTGTCACTCACGCAGCTGGGCGGATCCAGACATAATTGTCGGGATCCGCTTCAGCTGCGGCGTCTCAGTATACCGCGAGCTGCAGCTCGCAGTATACTGCGGCGTGTCAGTATACCGCTAGCTGTAGCTCGCGGTATACTGAGCTTAGGATCCTCCCGTTACCCTAAGGAGAACTATGGGAAAAAGCCCTAACCCCATAGTTCTCCTTTAAGCAGAAATTTGTACACACCAGTCAATGTGTACTCTCATCTTCCCTCCATATGGCTTGACCTGCAGAGAGAAAGAGGGATAGGGGAAAGGGAGAGCAGATAAAACTTTTTTTGCACTTTATTGAAGATAAAACTGACCACAATCCTTTATATTTTCCATATTTTCCCTTAAAAATGGGGACAGCAGGCAGTCACTGTGGCTGGACATACACTTCATTGCACTGTTTTGTTGGCTCAGTTTTAAAAACTCACATTTGGAACATATACATTTATGAAACAAGCTGATTCCATTCACCTCGAGACATACAATGAGGGAAAAAAAAGATTAACTGCATACAGATATAAAACTGATAGACACAGAAGATGAGAGCCAACCTCACTAAACTATCCGCGGTTACTAATTTAATTACAGCACAACTAACTGAGACTGGACGGGCCTTCCTATCTGCTCTTTCTGGAGTCATTGTAGCATATGGCTGAACCGCAAGGAGGAGGAATTCATAGGAGGATTTACAGCTTCTTTGGGGTATAATGAAAACAGAATTTGGAAAATGTATCCTTTAGGGGCTGAGGGAGTGAGTCTGTTGCCTGAGCAGTGGACCCTGAACACCAGAGGAATTATTTTGGAAGTAGGAGTGGGGTTTAGTGTTTAAAGAGCCTATTAATTCTGAGTTTTATCTAGTGACAATCCCTAAATTGCAGATATTCAGGAGTCAACGCACTTTTTCAGCTATTTGGTGCATATGGAATAGAAAAGTATGTCAAGGAGTAAAAATTCATTAAAGGGTATCTATAGTGAAAAACTAAAAATAAATCTGTATTTCTATATTGAAGTTTCATCCTACTCCTAATAACCAGATCCATGTAGAAGTTTATAAACTTACTTATTGAAGCTGTCCATAGGATGCACTTCTTCAATGCACTGACACAATTTGACTCATTAATCTTTATTTCAAATATTTAAAGGGAACCTGTCACAGCAGAGGACCTGCTAAGATATAAAAACCTGTAGCTGTATAAGAGACCCAGCAGGCCCCACCCACTACAGACTGCCTGCGGAAAACTACAGGAGGGGGCTTTAGACAAGACCAGTCACCCTGTACAAGGAAGGAGATCAGCAGTTGCTGGTCTTTATTACAGGAAGCTCCAAGTGTCACATTGGATTACTGCACATATCTGGAAGAAACACACACAGCTCACCAAGATTCAAGTAAGAATACACATGGCTCTTGCATTTAGACAATCAGTGGCGGAACTACCAGGGTTGCAGAGGTCACGGCCGCGACCGGGCCCGGGAGTTCCGCCCCTTGGAGGGGGCCCAGGACAGGAGGAAGGGGCCCCTGGTAACCGCTGATTACCAGGATATTTATTATCCCGGTAACCGCTAATGTCAGTCCCGGGACCTCTTCCTCCTGTCCTGGGCCCTACATGCTTCACGCTGCCCCCCTCACCTGGTTCCGGGCGCAGCCTGAAGTATCATCCAGCCGGGCAGCAGCCAATCAGTGGGAGTGTAATCCCCGCCCCCTCATTACACAGAACTGCTGCCCAGTGCCGACCAGGGCTGCCGCGGACACGAAGGGGGAGATATAGGGAGCTGGAAGTGGATTTTTGCATCGGGGCCCTGGGGTCACTAGTTACGCCACTGTAGACAATATTTCTTCATCCCGGACTTAAGTTTTAACACTTTGCAATGTTTGTTTGTGTGTACTGTATACAATTCTATTCGATACGCTTGGATAGTGACGTTGCCTTCAATGGTACATTCTTGTCTCTTTATCTTGTTTTGTTTTGCAGAGTTAATGGAAACTGGACTTCAGCCGCATTATTCCACTCCACTGCCGAAATGTGTCATGGCTTTAACGGAGTTTAAGGTGGAGAGTGAGAATTAGAGACCCTTCGGCTCCTGGAACCGGCCAGATAGTTCCACTTGCAACACTTAAACTTTCTAGGAGCTCATAAATTTAAAGACCTGCCCTGCTGAGGAAAACAAGTGTTTTATGAGTGTGTTATACGTGGATGGCAGAAAATGGAAGTATGTGGAGGTTATGCGTCCCTCGTGATGGCCGAGTCCTATCTGTCTATTAGCTACCAATATTTGTCTCTTCCTACGGCTGGTTTGTACTGTAAAGCGAATGATACACAGAATGTTGATTCCTTTTTTTTAGTGTTGTCTTTAAAGCTGGTACAGGAAAACCTTCTTTTTTGGGATGCGCCATATAATAGTTCAGTTTGTAGTGTTTGAAAAGAAAGATGTGACTAGTGCACCAATTGTAAAAAAAAATCCCATGTGCAACATTTTGCAAAAAACGTCTCACAATCTGCCAATTCAGAAAATTTGTTTGTCAATAATTGGTGCAATAGAGGTGTGCAGTGGTATGCCAAGAGGATAATGGCACACGTCAGTTACACATTCTACTATGCACCACATAAACAATATGGGCCGCAGGATAATAGTTTATGTGACATGCAGTACGCCAAAATAAGGTGTCCTGTGTGACGATTAGAAATGTTTAGTAATGGTAATCTATAGGGATGCACCGATACTAGTATCGGTATCGGTGCCGATACTGAGTATTTGAGCAAGTACTCGTACTCGCCCCAAATGCTCCGATACTTATCCCTGACCTTCCGGTCAGAGGGAGATTTCCTTTGACCAGCAGTGCCACAAGGGAACATGGAGCCGCCTTTCTGGCTAATCAGGGTAATGACCCGCCTCCCGGCTTCCCGATTGGCAAGGAAGCCGGCTGAATGCTGATTGGCGGGGATGCCGGCTTCCCCGCCAATCAGCATCGAGCTGGCCAATCAGCATCGAGCGGCTTCCCAGCCAATTAGCAAGCCGGGCAGTGGCCGCTGGGCAATGACCCGCCTCCTGATTGGCCGGAAAGCCGACTCAATGCTGATTGGTTGGGATGCCAGCTTCCCCAACCAATTAGCATCAAGCCGACCAAACAGCAGAGAGCCGGCTTCCCGGGCAGTTAAGAAGCTGGCAGCGAATAATGACAAGCTGTCCGGCTTCCTGTTGTCAGGTGCAAGGCTTTAGCCAATCAGGGCTCTCAGTGCACAGCGCCTTGTGCGGGGTGCTCGGCGGCGAACAGCCCGCCAAACACCCTGACAGTTCGTGTGTTCGCCGAACACACAAACTGCCGATGTTCGAGTCGAACTCACGTTTGGTGTGAACATCGAGCCCAACCCTACTCAGTAATAGGCTTGTATAGGCACATAAAGGTGAGCTTACAAATATTAGGCTGATTCAGTTATTCTCCCGTTTCACTGTATTTTGCATCCCCCATAACCTGCGGATTTGTCTCAGCTCTTCTATATAATCCCTCCCTTTCCAATAAAAGAAGGAATAGAAGGTCTGCAATGAAAAGAGGAAAATGAAATATTTACATAGCATACAATGAATGTTTATGTTTAAACGTTCTCCTCTGACAACTGTGAAGACCACATACCATGTAGTGTAACATTACATCACATAGAAAGGCAATGTATAGGGAAGGGGGAAATTCTGCCGTGTCACAACAGCGGTCACATGCAGGAGACATAAATCAGCATTACAAGTGGGATGGGGAGAGAAAATCCTCTCTCAACAGGGTTAAAAAAATAGACCTCTGTCTGTTAGGGCTGAGGGAAAGCCAACCAGGGGTACATTTCTCTTCAGGAACAATAAATCAACAGATTCAGACTTTTAGTAATGACTTCATGTGACTGGAGATATAAATCATAAGGTTTCGATAATATGCTGCAATGATGGTAGAGATAGTCAGTGACAGAACCAATGGTTGAGGGGGATTCCCTGCCCCCTTTCTCATTTTCGGGGGATGTAGTGTGGCTTCCATTGTCTGGTGTATTAGATACCCATTGACTAGATGTGCTGTGGTAACGTTTATATCAGTAGTATCCCCCGTCAGTCTACCATGAATGCTGCTGCCAGACTCATCCACTTTACCAACCTCTCAGGGTCCACCACCCCTCACTACCACTATCTCCACTGGCTTCCACTCACCCAATGAATAAAATGTAAAATACTAACAAAAACTTGCAAAGCCTTCACACAACTCTACCCTGAGCATCACCAACCTCATCTCAAGATTTCACCCAAACCTCCAAACCATCCTCTCCACTCCTCCCAAGACCTCCTGCTCTTTAGCCCTCTCATTACCTCCTCCCATACTTCTCCAGAGCCTCTCACATCCTCTGGAACAACCTACCACAGTCTGTCTGCATATCTCCTACTCTGTTTGCTTTTTGGCAATCCTTGAAAGCCTCTTCTTATCCCATCTCCACATAATAACTGTACTTTTACTTCCTTCATTAGCTCACCCCTAACAATTAATGCCTTTTGTATCACTTCCTACTTCCTTTACATTGTAAGCTCCCAAAAAACAGGGCCCTCCTAACCGTTGTGTATTGAATTGCATGCTCCCTTGGGGGGTATATGGCTGAACTTACATTGTGCATAAGCCCTAATATCTAATATAGAAACATTCTCGTGGATGCCTTTTGATATTCTACTCCTTGGGTACTGTTATCAGACTTTGAAGATCCTCACATCCCCTGCAGCCCCCCCCCCCCTTATTTATGAGGCATGGTTAAATAGGGCATCCAACTGGCTGAGTGCAAAATCAAAATGATGAACCTCCTCCTTCTCTTTCTCCTGAGGAAGCAGATTTAATATCTGGGAAATCTGCTGAGAAGTGGTTTCATCCCTCTGCAAGTATTAGCTGGAAAATCGAATGACAATTGAATATTGGATGTTAAGGTGAGAGTTAAACCTTCAAAATACATCCAAGTACCTTAACTATTAACAAAAATGTATCTTATTTGTGTGTCACTCGGCTGTAGATCCTCAAATCATCTCTGAATTCATGCTGACACTGTCCTTCCTTCCGGAAGGTGTCTACTTTTGTTCCCCATGATACCTTTGTGTGTTGTAAAGTAGCAACTGTTCCAAACTTGCTCTAATGATGGATTACAATCTCAAAACAAATTGGTAAACTAAACATGAGATTGTAGTCCATCACGGGAGTGAGCTTGGAGCGGTGGCTACTCTACAACACACACAGGGACCATGGGGAACAAAAGTAGCCCCCTTCCAGAAGGAAGGACAGAAAAAACATGAATTCAGAGATGATTTGAGGATCTATAGCCGAGCGATACACAAATAAGCTACATTTTTGTTAATAATTAAGGTACTTGGGTGTATTTTTAAGAATTAATTTCTGAGTTTAGTGTCACTTTAAGAAGATAAATAGATACAATCTACATGAGCCATACAGGAGGTTTGGAGACAGTAGGAGGCTATTGTCCTACTACATGTATGTCTGCCAAGAAAAGAAGAAAAGAACTTTGTCATGGCACACACTCTTGTGAAATGCTATTTTCATAATGTCTTGATGTGAACAGGAATCAAAGTCTGTAGATTTTTTAAATAATTCTTATAATGCCAACATACTTCTAATTTATTGGTATCTTTCTATTCCCATGTTCTGAACTGTATGTTTTAGTGTCAGAACCACCTCGTCTCCATTATGTGAAAACTGGGCTTCAGACCGCAAACATATTCACTTCACACTTTCTCCCAGCAGGTTTTTATAGCAACCCCGGCACTACGAGAACAAAAGCTATTAAACAGGTAGGCTCAGATCCGGGTGGAATGTGAAGACAATGCAAACTTAAAGTGTATCTGTAGCCAAAAATATTTTTTAGTTTTGGATAGAAAGGGGGAAGATTTAGATCTCCTGTCAGGTTTCTATTGTGTAATTGTGTGTGCACTGGGGAAACTCACCATTGTCTATTTGTCCTGGTGACCATTGCCACTGAGACAGAAATGGATGGGACATCCAATATTCTACAGTTGGCACCAGAATCGGAGGTGAGAGAAAATCTTCAGATGAGTAATCTTTGTTCCACTGCACTCCAGACCAGAATCCCAATGTAGTAAACTGGGTGCTGGTATGACCTGCGGGTGGCGCCACGCAAATCCCAGTATTGAGAAGAAGACACCCACACTCCAGGGTCCAATGTGTAAATGCCTTTTATGAAGATGATAAACAATCATGGTGACACTAGTGAAATTGCAACGTTTCAGAATAATTAGTGGTTCCTTCATCAGGCAAACCCAGTGGTTACTGTGTTAGCCTGATGAAGGGACCACTTACAATCCTGAAACGTTGCCATTTCACGAGTGTGACCATGACTGTTAGCGTCTTAACAAAAGGAGTTTGCACGTTGGACCCTGGAGTGCGGGTGCCTTCTTCTCAGTACTAATCTTCAAATGAGGTCACCTGATCTAGTGATCTCACTTTGTAGAGATTTCCTCTCACTTACTGTTCTGTTTTGTCCCCAGGACTGGAACTAAAGGGAAGCCTCCCAAATGGGACACAGGCAGCAGAAAAAAACCTGACAGTGGTTCTAACTATTTCCTATTCTATCCAAAACTTAAAGCTTAAGTTTCATCTCAGAAAATTTTGTCTTTAAGGTTCCTCATTTTCCTCTTTCACCAACATGCAAATTAAAGTTTTAAACAAAACTAGGGATGCACCGATAGCGTTTTTTCGGTATTGAGTAGGTGGTACCGATATTTATCTGTCTGTACCCACTGATACAGAGTACCGATACCGGTACTTTCGCTAGCATTTATCCGGCTTCCCGGGCAATCAGAAGCCAGGCAGCATGTCATTACCTGCCACCCGGCTTCTTTATTGCCCAGGAAGCCGACTCCATGCTATTTGGCCGGCTTGATGCTGATTGGCAGGGAAGACGGCCTCTCAGCCAATCAGCATTGAGCCAGACAAATAGCATCGAGCCGGCTTCCTGGCTAATCAGGAAGCTGGGTGGTGAGTCATTGCCCGCTGACCAGCTTCCTGATTAGCCGGGAAGCCGGCTCCATGTTCCCTTATGGCACTGCTGGTCAGAGGAAATCTCCCTCTAACCGGAAGTTCCGTTACTGGGGGTAATTGGAGCATTTTAGTGTCGGTATCGGTGCATCCCTTAATAAAACATTTCTGTTGTCATTACACACCCTATTTTAGACCCAGTGATGTCATCTTTGCTTATTTATGTAATGCAGACAAATCATGGCTGGTGGGAGGGGCTGGCAGGGTGCTGTACATAGCTTCCTCAAAACATCACATTACCCTGCCACTTTACTCTCTGTACAGCTCTGATGGAAGCAGTGGGCTGGCACTTCGGAAAAGCCTTGCAAGTAACACCTATATAGGTGGATGTCAGTCTGGAGGAGTGGGCATTCTTAGACAGGCTGTATTTGCTTACAGCCCGCCATAGGTCTGTGCCCACATTTGATGTTGAACCCTCATGATTGAAAGAATTGAAATCCAATGAACAAGTGGGGTGGGTCAGGGATAGTAATGCTGGAGAGCAAGGGATAGATGATGCTGGACATCCTCCATCCAGAAAAAGTGGTGGGTTCTATGTGACTTGCTGCAGCTTCTATTACACATTGTGAGAAGCTCACAGTGTGTAGTGAAATTAGGGTAAGCAATTTCAGAGAAGAGCTGGTACAACTGTGCAGGGCTAAAGGGGAGGCTGGCATTCAGCTTTAAGAACAGTTTAGTTGTAGATGCAATTTCAAGTAAAACTGCAGCCAAAACGTTTTTAATTTTAGTTTTGGATAGCATGGGGAAGGTTTAGACTATTTAAGGTTTGTATTGCTATAGTGTCCCTATAGGGGAGTATTATTTTTCTTCCTGTCAAGACAGGACATAATGGGGAATCTCTTTAAGGAAAATACAGCTAAAAATGCATTTTTGTACAGTGGTGCAGTGACGGAGGGTTGACCTTCTGACAATGTTTTTCGTTCTGTCCATGCCATCCTTCACTGTCCCGGTGACAACCAAATTGCCCTTTTCCTCTACATGTATCACAGGGACAGGACCTGAGGGAAAAGCTTTTGAAATCTCTTTTGAGATCCTTTGTACCCTACTTGAATTTGTTTTAAAAAATGTCTCCAGTTAAGCTTTAAATCTACTAGCTAGCAAAGTAGGTAAAACACAGGTTCACTTTAGGTTTCCCAGATGGTTCTGGCTTAAAAAATAGTTGTAGTCTAACAAAATATGGCCAAGGGCAAGGTTGGTAGATCTCCCAATTTTAGATAAAGAAATGTCCAGACAGTCCTGCAGTTTTCTGGGTCAAGCCCACAGAAACCAGTCAAATTCCCGTTGCCAAGTGCCTGTTCGAAAAAGATGATCGGTTGCTTCGAGTAAAGTTTCCAGACAACAAGGCATATCTGAAAAAGAGTTAATTAACTCGCACCCTCTGAAGTTCATTGTATTACAGGAAATCTCAGTGCACACGTGTCAGGTTAAACTGTGGCCGCTATTGCAAAGTGTCTCTTTTCCACCAGCTAAGATTAAGGACCTGCGAGAAACGACAAGTCATCTCTTAGCCAAATGTAGCAGTTTGTCTTCTTACATTGCACTTATACTTTGTTTGAGTAAACAAATAAAGTAACCAGAGGCTACAGGAATAAAAAACTTGCGCTGGAGGAATCCTAGAATCATTTGGTGTTTGTAAAATATTTAAGATTAAGACCTGATGCTCACACTTTTGCAGCAAAGGATTACATTTCTAAAAAGTGTTTATGTAACGCTAGTAGACTTAGATGGCTTTTTAGGAAAATACAAAATTCCCTCATGCGGGGTGGGATTTAGACTGTGGAGGGTCGCTGTGTATAGCTGTGCTTTGGGGCTCCTGTTTGTAAGCCCGTCGTTTAAGCTTCATCTGTGTACCCCTGGTACCATGGTGCCAACCATGAGCTGTGTCTTCATCAAGAACTCACTAATACAGTGGAACCCAAATCTAGAACCGCTAGATTTGAGTTTTACATATGTTAGATTTGGAGCAAATTTCAGTAACGCAGATGCTCTGAGATGAATACAAATTTCATGGTTATTTTTGGCGGTGCAGTTTTCCAAAAGGCTTCTTGAAGAAAGGGACCAAAGCTTGCTCCAAGGGCTGCTTCTGCCTTATATCTGCTTATGTTGTTGACCGAACACCCTTAGCTTGACTGCCTGTGCCACCAGTTCCTACCCTACTATTTTAGTATAACTGATACACTTTTTTTTGGCCCTATCATAATGTCAGGCAGGGCTGCCAAGAGCTTCTCAAACCATTCCATACAATCTTATACCATGTGCTTCTCTATAGTGCACAATTTTTGGGAAGTTAGTTTGGAGGCCCAAATTCTGGCTCAGAAATTCCAAATGTGGCGGTAACAAACTTTTAAAAGGTTTGCCTGAACCACAACTGGACAAAGACTCTACAGTACATCTGAAAGTGGAGCTTTACAAGTTCACAGCTCACCATTTGCCATCTCATTAACCCCAGCTGCACCATCACTGGAATTACTAGCCCCAATGGAATTTTCTGACCTCCTGGTTGCCTAGCTGTCATTTTGACCTAACGCCTTAATTGCAGTCAGTGACCTGTAATGAGTAAGCAACATCTTTATATCCCCCTGTAGTGTCAACAGGCACATAAAAGTGGCAACTCTGCTCTGAGTTCAGGAGCAGTGCAGCATCATCAGTGGCGGATCCAGGGGGGGGCAACGGGGCAATTGCCCCCCCGAGATAGAGCCGCTCCCTGCCTCTCCCACCTGCATAGTAGTGACAGGAGTACAGGGCCGTTCTCTGGGTGTGCGGGCTGTGCGGCAACATGGGCACCGCCGCCAGGCGACCAACACAGATTCTCTCCCCAATGGTCGGTCCTGAGTGTCCACGAGATGAGTTTCAATCTTGCTGATACTGACTGAGATCGCCAGCGGGCGTGGCGCCACTTTGCGCGGGACTCAGTCACTATGTTGTCGGCTCAGCTTTGAGTGACATTGCAGTATGTGAATTACTCATTAAGATGGCCGCCGCTCAGCGGCAGCGCGGCGGCCATCTTTGAAACTGGAAAAAGTACTGGAAATATAGCGTGGGCAGCTGTCCCTGCCTTGCCAGAATTCAGAAGAGCAGGGATGAGGAGCTCATGGAGCATGCGCACTGAGAAGACAAAGGAGGGGAAGAATCCGCAGAAGCGGGAAGCACATGAAAAAACTGTAGGTAACCTTTTTTTTTTCTAAATGCAGTGTACTGTTTAATGTCTATTTTGGCTTTTATTATTTAAATACAGTATTTCTTAAAGGAACAGTAAATAAAACATTTTTTAAATGCTTTATTTTAATTATGTATGATTTTTGATAATACATTTACAGGTGGCAGTATTTATACCGTGTGATATACTGTATAGGTGGCGTCATTATTCCGTGTGAGTTACTGTATAGGTGGCGTCATTATTCCGTGTGATTTACTGTATAGCTGGCGTCATCATACCATGTGAGTTACTGTATAGGTGGCGTCATTATACCGTGTGATATACTGTACAGGTGGCGTCATTATACCATGTGAGTTACTGTATAGGTGGCGTCATTATACCGTGTGATATACTGTATAGCTGGCGTCATTATACCGTGTGAGTTACTGTATAGCTGGCGTCATTATACCATGTGACATACTGTACCAGTGGCGTCATTATACCGTGTGAGTTACTGTATAGGTGGCGTCATTATACCATGTGATATACTGTACAGGTGGCGTCATTATACCGTGTGATATACTGTATAGGTGGCGTCATTATACCATGTGATATACTGTATAGGTGGCGTCATTATACCGTGTGATATACTGTATAGGTGGCGTCATTATACCGTGTGATTTACTGTATAGGTGGCGTCATTATACCGTGCATTAATGCAGGAAATAAATGCCAAGTGAAGGGGTGTCTGAGTACTCCTGTTGAGTTTGCAGAGTTCTAGTTTACATTTTACTTTGATAAGATGCCCATACACCTGCCGATTATATTACGATAATCGCGGGTTATTCTGCGATCGTACGATAATCGGCAGGTGTATGGAAGGCGTGCGTGCAAACGCACACTGCCCACTCATCATTGAAATAATCGGCGGGGAGGGCTTGTGATGATCGCAAGTACGATCTGCCTGTCCAAGATGGGTAGATCGTATGGAATTTTAATTACCTTACAACCATTACGATAATCGGCAGGTGTATGGAAGGCGTGCGTGCAAACGCACACTGCCCACTCAGCATTGAAATAATCGGCGGGGAGGGCTTGTGATGATCGCAAGTACGATCTGCCTGTCCAAGATGGGTAGATCGTATGGAATTTTAATTACCTTACAACCATCGCACAACGAAAGTTACATTACTGACCTCCGCACTCTGCGTTACATTACTGACTTCCGCACTCTGCGTTACATTACTGACCTCCGCACTCTGCGTTACATTACTGACCTCAGCACTCTGCGTTACTTTACTTCTCCCACCTGCATAGTAGTGACAGGAGTACAGGGCCGTTCTCTGGGTGTGCGGGCTGTGCGGCAACATGGGCACCGCCGCCAGGCGACCAACACAGATTCTCTCCCCAATGGTCGGTCCTGAGTGTCCACGAGATGAGTTTCAATCTTGCTGATACTGACTGAGATCGCCAGCGGGCGTGGCGCCACTTTGCGCGGGACTCAGTCACTATGTTGTCGGCTCAGCTTTGAGTGACATTGCAGTATGTGAATTACTCATTAAGATGGCCGCCGCTCAGCGGCAGCGCGGCGGCCATCTTTGAAACTGGAAAAAGTACTGGAAATATAGCGTGGGCAGCTGTCCCTGCCTTGCCAGAATTCAGAAGAGCAGGGATGAGGAGCTCATGGAGCATGCGCACTGAGAAGACAAAGGAGGGGAAGAATCCGCAGAAGCGGGAAGCACATGAAAAAACTGTAGGTAACCTTTTTTTTTTCTAAATGCAGTGTACTGTTTAATGTCTATTTTGGCTTTTATTATTTAAATACAGTATTTCTTAAAGGAACAGTAAATAAAACATTTTTTAAATGCTTTATTTTAATTATGTATGATTTTTGATAATACATTTACAGGTGGCAGTATTTATACCGTGTGATATACTGTATAGGTGGCGTCATTATACCGTGTGATTTACTGTATAGGTGGCGTCATTATTCCGTGTGATTTACTGTATAGCTGGCGTCATCATACCATGTGAGTTACTGTATAGGTGGCGTCATTATACCGTGTGATATACTGTACAGGTGGCGTCATTATACCATGTGAGTTACTGTATAGGTGGCGTCATTATACCGTGTGATATACTGTATAGCTGGCGTCATTATACCGTGTGAGTTACTGTATAGCTGGCGTCATTATACCATGTGACATACTGTACCAGTGGCGTCATTATACCGTGTGAGTTACTGTATAGGTGGCGTCATTATACCATGTGATATACTGTACAGGTGGCGTCATTATACCGTGTGATATACTGTATAGGTGGCGTCATTATACCATGTGATATACTGTATAGGTGGCGGCATTATACCGTGTGATTTACTGTATAGGTGGCGTCATTATACCGTGTGATATACTGTATAGGTGGCGTCATTATACCGTGTGATTTACTGTATAGGTGGCGTCATTATACCGTGCATTAATGCAGGAAATAAATGCCAAGTGAAGGGGTGTCTGAGTACTCCTGTTGAGTTTGCAGAGTTCTAGTTTACATTTTACTTTGATAAGATGCCCATACACCTGCCGATTATATTACGATAATCGCGGGTTATTCTGCGATCGTACGATAATCGGCAGGTGTATGGAAGGCGTGCGTGCAAACGCACACTGCCCACTCAGCATTGAAATAATCGGCGGGGAGGGCTTGTGATGATCGCAAGTACGATCTGCCTGTCCAAGATGGGTAGATCGTATGGAATTTTAATTACCTTACAACCATCGCACAACGAAAGTTACATTACTGACCTCCGCACTCTGCGTTACATTACTGACTTCCGCACTCTGCGTTACATTACTGACCTCCGCACTCTGCGTTACATTACTGACCTCAGCACTCTGCGTTACTTTACTGACATCCACGCTCTGCGTTTATTATTATCGCTCCCTCCGCCACTCTGCTGGGCCTGGCCGGCTGCACCAATCGTTACCCAAAGCAGAGGCTGCACTGTATTCAGGCAAATTTGGCAGCCGCCTCAGGCCACGCTGGGGCTTTGCAGCTGCCTAAATTTGTGTGAATACACAAGTCTGCCCAAGGCTGGCAGCCGCGGAAATATCCCAGAAGGAGAGGCCAGGTGAGTGCGCTGTACCCTGGGGGAGAGCCGGGGGGCAGTGGACACCTAGGCGGTAAGAGAGGAAAGGGGTGGCACAGTAGCGGTGGAAGAGCCAGATGGGGGGGCTTATTTTCTGGCAGTGCCCCCCCCCAGACTAGACTCTGGATCCGCCCCTGGGCATCATTGCCGCCCTATAACAGGCAGCTGCATTAGATGAACCTCACTGGCAGATAAAAAGTGATTTGTGTAAATTTTCAGGGTAAAAACAGTAAAAACTGTTAGTGCATATGCACTTATAATGAAAGTGCAGCAGAAACCATTTTTTTGTTTTTTGTTTTGGATAGAGAGGAAAGTAATTAGAGCACCTATCAGTCTTTTATTGATGTCCATGTCTCCCCATTGGGGAGATTCACCTCCTCTATTTGTCCTGGTGACTATTATCACTGAAAGTGAAAGAAAATCCAAAATGTTAGGTTGTAAGAGGAAAAGCAATAGATCAGAAATCTTCTTCCAGTTCTGGTGACCCTGCTGGCCACCAGGGATTTCCCTCCCTTTGGGGGGATTTCCTCTCAATTTCTTTTGTGGCTATCAGACAGGAATTAAAGGAAAATTTCCCCAATGGGGATGGCCTTCAAAAAAAAGCTGACTGGGGTCATAACCTTCCCTTACTCTATCCAAAACTAAACAAAAATGCTTTGGCTGCAGTTTGGCTTTAGGTTCTGCATCACATACTTTTTATAGAAGGTGTTAGTTCTACTTTAATTCTATCTTCTGTCTGGTTTATTGGCATCACATGTCCATCTTCTTCTTGTCCAATGTCAGCAGTTGGTGGTCCATACTTTAAGTTAATGTAACAATATGTAAGTAATGTTTAGTGCTGTGAGCCCTAGGCTGAGCAATGATACACCCGCAGGGAGTGTACTGAATGGCCAAAGTCGCAGTCTCTTTAAGAACAAGCACTGGCCTTTGAAGAACCTTAACCTCAGGCACTGCTGCAGGGCAAAGTCAAACAAAAACCTACCCCAACACACAAATAATCCAAGGTTACATAGCTGCATTGATGATCTTCACGCTAAGCGAAGTTCTCCTTTAATTAGACTGGCCGTATTTCTCAAACCAGCTGTACTTAGAGATAAAGAAAAATCTCCGCATTATTGCCTTTAACCCTTCTGAAGACTATATATTTATTTTTCCACTTTTCTGTAAATGTCAGCAGTCGATCGTTGTATTTTTACTGAAGAGATCCCATAGAGAGGATAAATCAGTGTGACAGTTTGCTTAGAAAAGAAAATATATAGAGCCATTATGTCCAAATTGTGTTCCATCTCCCTGCCCTGTTCTTGTATTTATACGCAGTTTCAGAGATCCTAAAGCTTAACATATGTTTCCAGTGGCAGATGTTGCTGTTGTGCTGCATAGCCACACGTGTCTGTGTGCATACGGAATCTGTCTGCAGTGACTTCCAGGTCAAGCATGCTCACTTGACTAGTCAAAACAAACTCCTTTGTCATCTGCAGCCCCCACAGTGTCAGTGGAAGTTCTGCGAGTTATCTTGACATGCTGCATGGCCCAACTTGCATTTTTCAAGGTGGAGAGACTGCAAAGAAAGGACATGACTTTCTCCAAGAGACAGTGGTAAACGAGCAACTCTAGACAACAAGTAAAGATCAGTTTAAAAATGCTGATGCAAGCCACAGGGGGAGGTTCCTGCATAGCCAGGCCAAGGCAGAGGCAGTACCCAGTCACCCACATATTGAGCTGCTGATAGCCAATAACATATTTGTGTATATCATGAAGAGTTCCAGGCCGCTGCCTTGCCTGTAAGTGCTGTCCAGGCCATTTTTGCTTCCCCTTTATAGTTTTGGATTACAGCAAGATCAGGAGAACACAAGTTGGTGCTACTGGTGGAGAATTGATTCCTTCATGCAAATCATCTTCTTGTGAGGGAGGCAACTGACCACATTTGACAGGGACATCTTCCCGAACATGTAAAACAATCACAAGAGGACAGTGCCTTCTGTTTGTGAAGTCATCAGGAGAAGGCACTGTCCTCTTGTGTTTGTTTTATAGTTTTGGAATAGTTAACTGTATTCTAAGTTCACACTCTTTTGGTCTGTAAAGGTGGAATCAAACTACCAGAAAGTTGGGTGACAATTTAGTCTACTCTTCCAGTCATTGGTTCCAGGTTTATTGACAGAAAGTGGTCAAAATGTCTCTTTTAGCCTCTCCTGTGGTCTGCTTTATGTTATAATACCTCTGGTCTTGATGCTGAGCTTCTGAGACTTGCCAGTAGACTGGGCAAGAAGTGTACGAGACCTTCATGTATTACCAACCTTGTGTCCTGTAAACTGGTGGTTACAATTTATAGGGCCACTGAGGATTTAATGCTAATTTGAAATGGTGGTAGGTTTTCAGACAAATAAATTAATAACCACAGTCACAGGAAATTGGGTCCACACTTAACGGCGATAAAGCAGTTATATATCATGCTCCCAGGATACAGGCTCCCAGCTCGTACACAGGCCTCGGTGATGATGATAATAGTCATGTGACCTCTAAAGGTTATGCAAGGCTGAGCCGCTTTACATAAACAGTGACATGTTGGCCAGGGGAAGAGGCAATCTGTTGGGGCCAGTGCTGGTTGTAATCTGTCACTAATGGAAGAGTTGGATTCTAAGTAAAGCTACAAACATGATTGCAAGAATAAAAACAAAAACATTAATATTAACAAATAAGCATTAATCAGACATGCAACAAAGTTTTTTTTAAATAAATTTAGGTTTGTGACAGAGTCTCTTTAAAGGTGGATTCCAGTCAAACATGAAAATCTGGCCTTTAGCAGGACTGAAGCTGGCAGAATAATTCTGATGTTTGCCCTGGCTGTCCTCCTAAACAAAATCCCTGTAATTTGGCAGTATTCGTTCTGTCTGCTTCTAAATCTGAGAAAATACAAGGCAGTGTGTGTTCCAAGCACCCTCTCTGAGTCTTCTACAGCCTAGTTTAGAGTAGCTCTGCCTGCGGACTGTGGAGTAACCCATTCGGAAAACACCTGTTTTTGTTGCAGGGGCAAGGAAGTATTAAAGGGAGTACATACAGTAACTGATGTATCTGTTAATTGGGTAGTCTCCTTTTGACCCAAATAAACACTTGGACATGGCTTTAAGTTGGTGAAAGTAGCCTTTTAATTTTACTACAATTAACAATTTCATAAATAGCGGCAACTGTTGACAGCAGGGGATTTTTGTTTTCCACTAGCCTAAAGGCTTTACTAAGATCCACCCTGCCCCCAGTTCCAGGCCACCAACTTGAGGACAGTTCCAAAACTGAGCATAAATTGAGCAAGGGGCTGAGCCCCCAGCAAACAGCCAACACCAAAAGGTAAAGCACCATACCACCAGATAGGCCCCCAATTTATAACTATTCCACTCTTACATTGACCATCATATTTCCACTAATCCCCCATGCTGCCCTGACAATCCTCCTGCAATCGTATCCTATTTTGAGTTGTCAGGAAATGAGGGAGTGTGATGGGACAACTTCTTTGTTGAGCTGTTTTTGGAAGAGCCTCGCAGCAGTCTCACAGTTCCTGCCCCTAAAATTCCTTCCTGCCATCTGACCATCAAAAACCAACCAGATAAGACCTAATTTTTACACTATCCCCTGACAGTCCTTTCCCAGGACTGTTCCACTCCTTAGTCATGCAGTCCCTTCATTAAATTTATTCCATTGGGGTTGATTTACTAAAGGCAAATAGGCTGTTCAATTTGCAAGGGTATGTGCACTTCACAAGGGAAATTTACCTTAGCTTAGTGAATGAGGTGAAGCTCTGTGGACGTCCATTATCTAATCAGGTGCAAGCCAAAATACCCTTTTTTATTTTCCTTGCATGTGATTGTGTATTTCTTGCAAAGTGAATTTTCACCACAGATTTTCTTGTCTAAGCAGTGGCATTTCCAGGAAGTACTGTAAGGTCCCAGTTCTTACCTGTACTGGGACCCCCACATTCTGCCCTTGAGCCTCAAGATATGCCCAGAACTTTCAAGCATGGGGGCATCTGTTACAAGCTCCTTCATCCCTACAATTTAGGGTTCAGTGCCACAGTGGTCAATCACCCCTTCTTTAAATGCTTTCCCATGGGGGCTTTGAAAAAAATTCAGGAGGCTGCAGAATGGGGCTCTGCGGAATTGCTGTACAGGTAAGATAAAGCACCTTCTAATAGCAGCTAAAATGCTCTTGTTTAGATTAGTACATAGTGCAGGTTCTCGTTCAGTGATATACAGGCTTATTCATTTTAAAAGAAATATAGGAGGCAATTAGAGGGTCAGATGTCACCTGAAGTCTGACAATTGTTGCTTGTTCACTTCCTGACCTGACAAACTCCCTCTCATCAAGTGTGCAATATATCAGTCCAGGCATTTGGCAGGCAGCAGCTGTCAGATTCCTGTAAATAGGAGGCAAATGAAAACATTTCAATAGTATGCCTGCACAATTATAATAAAGACTAAATATTTAGGGGTCTATTCATCAATGTTTTCACCCAAGCATTATACAACTTTCACCCAAGAAACCGTATAAATGCATTATACATCTTTCACCCAAGAAAGCCGTATAAATGCATTATACAACTTTCACCCAAGAAAGCCGTATAAATGCATTATACAACTTTCACCCAAGAAAGCCGTATAAATGCATTATACAACTTTCACCCAAGAAAGCCGTATAAATGCATTATACAACTTTCACTATCAAGACTGACACATTTTTGAATTAACTTGAAAAATGAGTGACTTTCAGGTGAAAGTTGTGTGACTCTTGAGGGGAAACATTTATAAAATGAACACTTGGATCATAGTATAAGCCCAAAAGTAACCAATTCTCTTTAATATAGAACTAGTCGGCAAGCATCCTCTGTGTTCCCAGTCTGACAGCCCCTTCCCCTTCCCCTCAAAGATCTTTTAATATATATATATATTGGGTGGGTGATTCTAAGAACCTAAGGCTGCATATGTTTTGCATACTTGGCCACCTCCTTGCCACAGCATGCTCACTACTGTAGATTGGCAGCAGCACTCTAAGCACTCCTGTACTGCAAGTAAACTCTTGGTTTAGGTTGACAGAGCCATGCTCTTTGAAACCAAATTAGCTCATGCTGATTGCAATCACCCTGCCAAGCCAAGTTTAGCAGGAGATTGTGGAGTGCTGATATAGAGGCAGATTTTAAGTAATTTTACTACCTATATTTAAAAATACAACTAAAGTAGCACTCCAGCCAGTCTTGGATAGAGTAGGTAAGGGTGAACCCTTGGTCAGAGTGCTATTGCTGTTTTGTCCGTATTGGGGAGATTAACTCTCACCTTCTATCTTTGTGACTTTGAAGACATATATTGAAGGGAAATCTAAACTGTTAAAATTGT
The DNA here is from genome assembly GCF_000935625.1 of Nanorana parkeri. NCBI lineage: Eukaryota > Metazoa > Chordata > Amphibia > Anura > Dicroglossidae > Nanorana > Nanorana parkeri. The sequence goes on along the minus strand of NW_017307538.1, from coordinate 72,371 downwards.
CATCGGAAACAGGAAACTTCCCAACACTTGTCACTTGTTTCAGTGACAAATCAAATTTGTGGTTTGTACTGCTTTGGGGAGATTTCCTCTCACTTTTTCTTCATTACAGAATGTTTGACCATTGCCTACCCCAAAACCAGGAAAAAAAGTTTTGTCTGAAGTTCCACTTTAATGCTTTTTTTTATTCATTCTTTCTTTCTTAACTTGCATGGAGCTCAGCTTTAAGTATTTTCTATGTAGATATCAAATGCACTTAATAAATGAAATTTTTTTTTCGAGTTGCCAAAACTCTCCTAAATAACTGAAGCTCAGCCATATTGGCTTTCATACATGTCCTCCTATGCCAGTTTACATTGTTGAAAAGTTATTAAACTGTATTAATCCCGCAAAGCACCAGCGACATTCCTGTTTCCTTGGCTGTAAACTGGTAGCTAACATCATTACACAGTACAAGCTTAATTTGATAACTACAATCAGAAGGAAGCTTTTCGCAGGTCCAGCTGTGTAAACCAGCACAAGAGACAAGAAATAAAACAAGTATTTTATGTTTTGAGAGCTGTACTCACAGTTTAAATATTTGAATCATATTATTGTACAAATACAGCCTGTGTTATTTCAGCTTCACGCTCGCGGATTTGTGAATACATGGGCAGTGCTTGGGTTTGATTATGTTTCTAAGTACAGAAAATAATTAGTCTTTAGTGAAATGTGTCTCAGCATAGTATCCAGATAATCTGCCGGCTGAGGGAACGCATGTACTCGGGAAAGAAAGAAGCAAATGAAAGCAAATATTTACCTACTTGAATATAAATCCAGCATACAGGATTTGGTACAACAGGAAATTGAAGTTTTGCTATGAGTGTTCGCTGAAATAAAGATGCCGATTAGACATGGCTCCTGTGTAGCTTGTTGCTGGTTAAGGGGACACACCATTCAAACATGACAATTTTAAATTCAAAGGGTCAGTCTATAAAAAAAAAAAGATATTTCAGTGTTTGGTAGATCCTGAAAAAATAAACAACCTGACAGCTTCTTATATTTTTTGGTGAATCTTTTATTGATCTCTGCACCGAGTTTCTGGCTCTTCATAAATGCCAAGGCCATTGCGAGGGGTCTCCAAGCTCCATACTGCTCCATGTACTATATATTATAGAAAATGTATCAGGAGAAGCTGGAACCCAGAAATGTGGGCAAGGACACCCAACTGTTGGTTGGGCAGGAACATGGCAGGGTCAGGAGTTATGGCATAAAGATCTTGCTGTTAGGGTATCCAAGACATGTTCAAAATCAGGATCTCACTCAGCCAATTACACCCCAGCAGTAAGTAAAACATTACTTATCGGTGATAGACCTAGGGTTGCCACCTTTTCTTCCAGCGAAACCCAAACACTCTAGCGAAGCAACCGGAATTTTTTTGGGAGAATGAGTTGCGGCTTATTCATATGTAAATAGCACCACCCATTCATATGTATATGTCACAGTCGAGACTATTTTCAGTGGGGGCCAATATCTGCCCCTGTCTGCCTGGCATCTTTTCTCCGGCTTTCAGCTGCCATGAAACCCGGACACAGCATTCAAAACCCAGACTGTCTGGGTGAATCCAGGACAGGTGGCAACCTTAGATAGACCCTTGAATCGATCATAGGGTTTTGAAATGTATAAATATTGGAATTGGTATGGGTCAATCAAACTGTGAGTCAGCTATGTGATGAAACAGATACACAGGCTTCCCACATGGGCTAAAGTGCAGCCCATTAACATTGTAGAATGCAGAGGGAATGCAGGAATCTGTGCTGAAAAGATTTAAAGTGACATTAAAGTCAAAAATGTTTTTCCCTCCCCCAATGTTAATGTAAGCACTTACCTTAAATTATGTTTTTTATCCGATATTCTTCTTTCTGTCCTTTTCAGCCTTCTCTCCAGCGCTGCTGCGGGTCTCTGATCCAGCTCTGACTCCTCTGAGCTTGCTGGCACTTCCTGTCCCATGGTGTCTGCATGCGGGTGCACGCGTCCATAGACTTACCTTGTGTCTCTCCTCGCGTCCTTTGCGTCTTCTTTGCGGCCGCCCGAGAATTTTCACATTTTTGGACGGGCGTGCACGGGAAGACACAGGTAAGTATTAACCCTTTTCAAAGCGATGGTTTTTTTTTTTTTTTTTACACTTTTTGCATATATCTACTGCTTGCTAGTCGTGGCTGCTTCTCAGTACCTAGCCACCTGTGTAGACTTACTAGACCCTGTGATGTGCTGTGCATGTGTGAGCACACTGAACCACCTCTTAAAGAAACAGCGTGCAATTCTCCAAGCAAGTCTCTACAGTGGTCCGCCTCCAGCCGTGACATCAGCAGAGCGCCAACAGCTATAAATTCAATTCAATCTAATCAGTCGGTGCTTCGGTATTGCAGAACTTTGTCGTTTGAAGTGCCTGGTGTTATTATCCTGCTGCTTTCCTGTGTATTGACCTTTGGCTTCGTTATCTGACCCTGATCCTTCGCTGCCCGCCCTGACTCCTGTTCCGATTAGCGACTACGAATTTGGAATACGATTTGGCTACGGTGTTTATAGGCTTTACCTGTGCTGGTCATCACTGCGTAAGAGATTGTGCATTTTACCAGCCTACTTGCTTAGAGGTACCTTTAGTACTGGCAAGTCTCCCTGCGCCTGGGCTCCTACTCAACCAACCCTATAGGGTGCTTCTATTCATATACATGTTGCTTTTTCAGTACAAACCAAGGAAACTGTGGAGAACCTTTCGGATGTAGAAGCTGTCAACCCAGTAACCAGATCACCCATAAAAGTGCATAGTAACAGCAATAAGACAACCTAAGGGGTCCAGAGCTACTTTTTAACTTCTGCTTGTTCCATGATCTGTCTCTTTGTGGATGCATAACTCTTGGTAGAGTCAGGACTTTGCGTCCTGATGTCAGACCTTCTGTCCCCCTCCCCAGTTACTGGTGATCTGATGACTGGTGGGATAATGAAAAAGAAGCAGCAGGAGAGATAAAGGAAACACAGATCCATGGAATGAAAAAGCAGAAGCAGGGAGTTAATGGCACTTTAGGTACAGCTTCCTCTCCAGCAAAGTGAACAGTGAGAAGCGCAGTAGTGTCACTCCAAATCTTGTGATAATAGCAATCATAAGGAGTGAATAGAATATACCTTACATACATTTACACAGAAGATATGCAATTATGAGGCTCCAGGAACAGCTGTGCCTAGGAACATACATGGAAGTGCACTGCTATTTCTCAGAAGGCTTTCAAGGCAAAATATAAATTTAACCTTTCTAGATTCAATCAACGTTTCTAACATAGCAAAACTTCACTCCATTGAGTATAAAGCCACTTGAAATGGTTGTTACAGACATGACTGGAATATCCTGAATGATTTTTCCTGTAAGTTCAAAAGCAGCTCGAAGTGACAGGTATCTATTCCTATCTACACTGCACGTTGAGGGACCTATCAATTCGTAAATCTGCCTGGAATCCATATACTTAAAAATGTGTCTGTGTTTGATGTAATTATCCCTAGGGCTGTGATATGAGTATTATATTGTCATGGCCTATAAAAATATTACTGTATCATTACACATTAAATCAATAAAAACAGTTTAAAATGTATCAGCACTTCACTTATTCCTTCTCCCCCTATTCGTTTCTCCTAAGACGACCTAACACACTGAGAATATACCCAGCATGAAATCTCTCATCCAAATACATGTAGAGCTATATCAGACGGTCATAAATTGTCTAGGAAACAGGAAGAGACATATAACTTCCTGATTTATTCCTTACGGAAGGGTCCAGCTCATTTCTGCTAAAAAACCCATCCATGCTGATCCATGGCTCCAGACAGACGTTCTGGTTTCTATGACAATAAAGGGGGGAGTAGTTCCTTTATCAAGTGTAGACTGAAATATTCTGGAACAAAGTTCTATCTTAGAATTTCCCACCAGAAGCAATCTGTCCTGACTAACAATAAGGCCTGCTTCAAGCTCTCCTGTAACAGCAGACAGAATTACAGAGAACATACTCACTGACTAAGGTCTTTCCTTGGGTTCTTGCCCACTCCTATGATGGCCCAGTGACAGTGCTTTAAAAAGTGTCAAGTACAAGCAGCCTAAAAAACTAAAAACATTAGTAATACTTTCCATTCTGGGTGGCTCCACATTTTGCTCTTTGCAGAACTACATCCACGGCCATGTGAGACTTTAGGGTGTGTCGAATGCTGTGCCCCCGTCTGCGCACTATAATTTCAACCTGATGAGATGCCACCGCTATGTTCAGTAGTGATGTAGTGTCCAATTTAATCTTCCTTAGATGCATCTCCAAAGTACGCCCCTTCCTCACCAATGAAACCACAAAGCTGCTCATCCACTCACTTGTTATCTCCCGTCTTGACTATTGCAACTCCCTCCTCATTGGCCTACCTCTACACAGACTATCCCCCCTTCGGTCTATCATGAATGCTGCTGCCAGACCTATCCACCTAACCAACCGCTCAGTGTCTGCAACCCCCCTCTGCCAATCCCTGCACTGGCTTCCAATCGCTCAAAGGATAAAATTCAAAATATTAACAACCACTTACAAAGCCATCCACAACTCTGTCCCAGGTTACATCTCCAATCTTGTCTCAAAGTATCACCCTAACCATCCCCTCCGCTCTTCCAAAGACCTCCTGCTTTCCAACTTCCTCATCAACTCCTCCCATGCTCGCCTTCAGGACTTCTCTAGAGTCTCTCCCATTCTTTGGAACTCCATACCTCAACCTGTCCGTCTTTCTCCCACTCTGACTGCCTTTCGGCGATCGCTAAAGACTCATCTCTTTAGGGAAGCCTATCACACTTCAAACTAACCACTAAACTCTTTCTCAAACAATTCATCCCCACACAGCTACCTCCTCATGTATCACTTGCCCCTCCTTGTTAGATTGTAAGCACTCACGGGCAGGACCCTCTTTACCATCTTGTCTTGAATTGTATTGTAATTATAATGTCTACCCTATATTGTAAAGCGCTGTACAAATTGTTGGCGCTATATAAATCCTTTATATAATAATAATGTTAATGTGATGAGTTAAATTTCCAGAATTTAGTATTTAGTATGAGGGCTTACATTAAAGTGGGCATGTGCTCGCTAAAGTATTTAAATATTCTAAGCAAGTGGTAAAAGCACTTCAAAATATGCTCTCATTCACCTCTGTAGCTATATATTTATTATTTTATTTTCTCTGTAATATTAATCCCTAAATTGTGGGTGGAAAATATTAGCATTTTTTTTAACTTTCTGCTGTTATTTAGAAAATTGATGTATTTGTTCTAGTTCAGGCTGCTTTTTACATGGGAACACCTATTTTTATGGATAAGTGACTTTATTAGTGCTCTGCGCTACATGATCCTGGTTAATGAGACGTATATACTGCAGACATGTGCAGGCTTGGAGTGGGAGGACGAGTATGTATAAGCAGGCTCTGGTGTCAGGGGGTGATGAAGGTCACTTTGCTTTAGGTGATATGCTCCTGGTGGTCTGGACAGAGTGCGTATTGAGTTACGTATACAACTAACAACTAATGTAACTGTGATGCATAATGTCTATGCTAATGATCACTAGACCAAAGGGATATGGATCACAAATCCTTAATAATACTGTATACAGAGAATACAAGCAATGCAATACTGTAGAAGAGAGGTGAAGAATATATTGCAATTTACTAATGTATACATAGTGTAAAATAATAAGTAGGAAATGTAAACTCTTCCATGTTTTCTTCAATTATTCAAGTTTACTGCCTTTTGGAAAGTTAATATTAAACTGACACTTAATTCAGGAGTTAAACCTTAAAAATGCATTCAAGTTCCTCATTTATTAACAAAAAAATGTAGTTTATTTGTGTATCATCCAGCTGCAGATCCTCAAATCATCTCTGAATGGGTTCCGACACTGTCCTTCCTTCTGGAGGGGGGGCTGCTTTTGTTCCCCATGGTTCCTGTGTGTGTAGTAAAGAAGTCCACGCTCCAAGCTCACTCCTGTGATGGACTACAATTTCAGTACAAATTAGTAAACTAAAAGTGACATTGTAAAAACTTCTAAAGCCACAGATTATGTTCTTTCATTTGGAAAAAAAAAGTTTCAACCTTATGAATAAAAGTTGACCATAGTTAAAAGGGGGAAAGTTAAAGTTATTAGAGGGGGGCAAACTGTTTGAGGTATGAAGTACAGACACTTGATGACATGAATTTGTCTGCTGCTTCTTACTTCCCATGCATTCCTATTGGACAGTAAAAATAAGACTTTAAGATATGAATAATTTTGAAATGGTCAAAAGGACAAAAATACTTTGGGGTTGAAAGGCAAATAGGCTGTTCATTTTGCAAGGGAATTTTCACATTGCAAGGGAATTTTTCCCCTAGCTTAGTGAATGTGATAAAAATTTGCTTTGCAAAGGATACCCAATCACATGCAAATAAAAAAATATATATATTTTTGCTTGCACATGATTGGATATTGGAAGTCAGCAGATGCTTAACCTCATAAACGAAGCTAAGGGGCAATTCCCTTGCAAAGTGAACAGCCTATTTGCCTTTAATAGATCAACCGCTCTGGGTCAAAAAGAGGACAGTTTTCCCAGATAAAGAGCAGCCATTAGCTATGAAATTAAAGGGTGTTGTTTATATTTCCCCCTTTTTTTGATATATATTGCATATATAGGGGTGGTGTCCCAGTTTGTGTGATGGTTCCTAATTTTTGTATTACAGTTGTTTATATTTGCCTAAAGTAGCAACCTTGGCACTCCAATTGTTGTGGAATTACAAGTCCCATGAGGCATTGCAAGACTCTAACAACCATAGGCATGACTACCAGAGGTACATGCATTATGGGGTTTGTAGCTTACCATAGTTGGCATGCCAAGGTTGCCTACTCCAGTCTAGTCCAGTTTTCATACATTGGTGATCACAATTGCAGCTAGAACTAAAAAAAATGTACAACTGTGTATGCCTAATGTTTTAGTATGTCATTAGGTAAAGAGGGAGGGGCGTTAGCACATTTTTGCTGAAAGTGCAAAATAAAGGATTTACAATCCTGTGACTTTTGTGGCTAAATTATTTTAATTGTGTGTCAGTGATTTAGAGTTGCTGCAGGACACAAACCAAGCATCTTCCATATGATTTATTACTTTCTACCACAATACCGTTAGCAATGACATTCCAGACTGATAGATTTACCTTAAACTTACTGATAAAACTTGGCTGTTAAAACCTATTAACTCCCAGTCGTCATTATTAGTAGTGGGTTGCGAGGCAGGTAAAACCTACATGTGTGTGTATATGTATATATACTGTATATGTGTACAAAACCATCACCATCACTTGACTTTGGCAGCCAGGGGCTGTGGACACAGAATTCCCTTCCAGTGTAGATATTTTATCTCTCACTGTTCAACAGCCTAATTAACTGTCAACTGATCTGCTTGTTTTGGCTAAAAGCTAATAAAAAGGTTACAGCCTTACAATGGTCTTAACTTTGAATGAGTCAGAAGGAGAAGTGGTTAAGCAAATATCAGATATGAAAAATAAAGTTATCAGAATTTTCGGCACATCCAAGTTCTGGTTTTTGTTTTATCTCTGGCTTTTCTGTGTAATTTTGATGTACGTATGGAAACTCTTTTCAGGGTGAGAACTAAAAACTCATCTCTGGACAGAAAAAAATATTTTAAGGCTAGAGGTGAAGGGGTAGATCCGTTTTTTTAATGCTTTTTGACTGTGACCACCTCGGAGATTTTGTGGATTTTCCCCTGACCTCTTGTGTGGTGTCATGGGGAGGGGAATATCATAAAGGAAAAGGAATAATCTTCATAAAAGATTATGAAGTAGAATAGGTGAGGGTTGGAACCGCTGTCAGTTTTTATTGCTGGTTTTGGAGAGATTCTCTTCCTTTCGTAGTTACAACACAAGTGAGGAGATGCCACAGGAGTACCCATTGGGAAGTGTAACCTGTCCAACTTTATCAATGGGATTTCCTTGCATTCCTAAATGGGGAAATAAACAGCAAAAACACACTGAAAGATAATCTACAGAGTGGGGAAGGGTTAGAACTTTTGGCAATGTTTGTATTGCCATCTATGCATTCCTGTACCAGTGACAAGGCTCTTGTCCTAAGGTTACATGAAGGACAAGGGAAAAATCTTCCTAGCAGTGCCAACGGTCAAACTAAAAACCTGGAAGAAGTTTAACCAGAGCAAAAAACAAAATGGTTGGAGTTAACCTTTAAAGAATCTTTCCACTTATTCTATAAGACATCATCCTAGCCACACCTTAGAAGATTTTTCCATATCTAAAAGTAAAGTCCAGACTCCTGCTCTTGGCACTAGAGTTAGCTGAACTTTTTTTAATGTATGAGAGGTTCTTTAAGAATTCCTTCCAGCCATATTCAGCAGGGCTCTTCCAGCAGTATCCTGCCAATCATTCTGGACTATTAAAACCTTCCTCTCGAAAATGTACGTCTCTATGTCTTTAAAGTGTAACTATAGCTAGGCTTACAGACATTCAAGTATTTACATATTCTTAACAAGCAGCAAATTATATTTAAAGCAGAATTTAAATTTGTATTAAAAAAGAAAGAATAATTGGCCCAGCAATAGTAAAAATAATCTACCTGTAATCCAGCACTGTCCCTGCAGAAGGTCAAGTCTTCCACCTGATGGTGCCCCTCTTCTGGGTTTGAATAATGGCCAGCATTTTCAACTTACTTCCCCTGAGCCTAGACTTTCATGGATACATCCCCTGTGGTATGTCAGCTTGCAGGCCTTGGAATATTACTGCACTGATTCCAGCTCACAAGTCATCATGTGAGCGTTGTTTTTAGCGTGTTGAAAGACCTACTATGACCACTGCTGGAGAAGAAAGGGGGACCAGTGACATCAATGGACAAGCTCAAAGAGCCTCTTATTATAGTAACGGCCCTGTGTGTGTGTGTGTGTGTGTGTAATATATATATATATATACTGTATATGTCCATTTTAAGTTGGTGCAGTTGGGGGAGAGCTTTAAAACAAGCCCTCACTGACTTGGCTGCAGGCACAGTGTAGCAAATTTCCTCAAATTCTAGATCAGAAGCACAAAAGTTATTCAAATTATTCTCTTAGCAGCTCAGCTCACCCTGCCCTCCAGCCAGAGCAAACTTACTCTGTTCACAATAGCTAATAGAAGGCTGGAAGGCTACTGAGTTACTGCTGCGAGGGGAGCAGGGTGAGCTGGGCTGCTGAGAGATCACCTTGAATGACATCAGTGCTTCTGCTGGGAGCTTTGACAGCTGTCCTTAGTCTTCATGGTTGAATGACAGCCACCATCATTCAAACCTTTCGCTCAGAGCCCAGGCTATCATTGCCGCACCCCCTTGCAGATGATTTCTTTTATCTGTCACTTTCTCCTTTTATCTGCATGCTCTTTGTCAGCACATTAACTGATTGGCTCCCAGTCCTGCCCCTCCCTACCAAAGTCTTGTATCTGCTATACAGGGACTGCAAGTGGCTGATATCAGGCCATATTCAGCTATTTACTCTGCTTAAATTAAAAAAACACATTTACTGATGTATTAATGAATACAGAACTACATTAATATATGTCTTTTACATCTGCCCGGAGATTAGCTTTAATACAATGGTCCTAGTGAGGAGTCTATCATTTTTTTATCTTTTATATTTACACTATTTCACTTTCTACAATATTTGGAACTGTGTACAACTGAAGGCATTTCTCAAGGGGGAACGCAAGGGCAACCAAACATGAGAGGACTCAATTTGTAAATTACTAACAAGAAGGAAATTAGTAATTCCTTTTCCATTCCAAGTTCCAATAAAAGGGATGATTAATGGCAAAACACTTGGAAAGCAGGCAGAGATCCATTTGTCACTGAGCGATAACAGTTTACTTAAAGATAATTACTTTAAAAATAAGAAATATGTTTCCATCTTTTATCGTTTTGTCTTGCCTTCTTTACGGAAATTGCTCTACCAAAATATATGCATTTGGAATAGATTTAGCAAACAGAAGAAGCTTTTAACTGATGGAGACTCTTAAGACAATGTATTTTACAGGGCTGTGAATTATGGAGGGGTTAGGAAAAGTTCTTAGAATACAAAGTAATTTGTTGTAGAACAATGTCCAAAAGAAATTCTACAGAAACATGATATTAATTATAGCAAATACATAAGAAAATAGTAAGTACTGAAGATCTTTTACATACTATACAATTCTAACATGCGTCATTTAAAAGAAAATGTGTTTGTTTTTACTACTACATTTGTATTATGTTCAATACTAAAATAATGCATTATCTTTCTTTTTATGAATTAGGTATAAAATATTAAATATTAATATTGAACAGAAGTAATTAGAGATTTTTCTCATTTCCTGTACAGGTGACACAACCAGAAGGGAAAGCAAATCTTTACACAGCAGTAGTCAGTAGCAGAAGTTCTAAATGTAAATAATTGACACCAGACCCTTCCAAAACGGCTCAACAATGTGTATCTGTACATAATATTCTCCCTTTGGGTATATTTATTTGTTATGTCACCAAGCCCAACTCCCAACACCATCATTTCAACCTTTTACCTACAAATTGCCTTTATTGTGAAGTCTTTCTGTTTTAAACGTGCAAAGCTCCTTATACTCTACTTGCATAGTGCAGCTCTCTCTATGTCCACAGACTTTTAGCCATATAGTGTATGTATATATATATATATCACACACACACACACACACACACACACACACACACACAGGGCCGTTCCTATAATAAGACAGCCTGAGGCGGTTGCCTCAAGCAGCATCTCATTTGGTCACGTGGGGGGGTGGCAGTCTTGCCTGTTGCCCTCTTTCTGGCCAGAACGTCCCAGCACACTGATGTCACTGGTTGCCAGGAGCTGAGTGGGACACTCTGGCTGGAGTCCTGCCCAGCTCCTGGCAACCAGTGATGTCAGCAAGCTGGACAGGATGCCAGAAAGAGGTACCATGCATCCTCCCCCAGACCATGTAGCGCCAGTGACATCACCTCCACAAACGATGTGGCGATAGCAGTACACTCCCTCACCGAAAACCATGGAGCGCTAGCTTCCATCACATCCCACTGTCTCTGGTGGGGAATAGCATAGAGACACCCGTATACAGTATATACTGTATATCATCAATAACACCAACAGTATGGCGTATGGTGAGACCAAACATGAGGCTGTACTATTACACAATAAGTACTATCCTTGTCGCGCTCCTTACCGATATGTCCCTTGTAGTGGGGGGTGCTCGCAGTGACCGCGGATGGCGCAGTGAATGTCAGCAAAAAATTGTAGAAATGTCACCAGCACACCAATCCTTTTAAGATAGCAAAAGCTTCATTTATTGAAGTTTTTTGTCATATGACCAAACTATATGACAAAAAACTTCAATAAATGAAGCTTTTGCTATCTTAAAAGGATTGGTGTGCCGGTGACATTTCTACAATTGTACTATTACACAACCACACTTACTGGCTTAATATAGTAATTACTAAGTGAAAATTGAGCATTTGAAAGATAAATATCTATAAGTTGGCTTAATTTAATACATCATATATAATAATTTAACCGTTGTTATTAAAACACATTCATGAATGTTCTACATTTGATTAAATAATTTGTATTATTAGAATTAACTTAATTTCTTCTGACAATGGAAATTATACAACAATTTTTGTAAAGGGATTATTTTACTAGTAGATATCGCAATTTTATCTTTGACTAGTTGCACCAGTTCTGTCAGTTTCAGACAGATTCACAAAGGTGTCTGTACCATGTACATGATTCTGGGGCTATTTACTCCACCTGTCATAGATACAGTATAAGATAACTCTTCTTGTTAAAACTTAGCACCAGTCTGATGAATTTCCCCCACTGGCTTTTCCTGAGAACCATGTAGACCTTGTAGTTAATAAATTCTCTTTGGGAATCTCTGTGGCAATCTCATCTTTTTGATTTGTAGATTTTTGAAGGACCTACTGCACACGGGGTATACATAGGCAAAGAAAAGGGCCCCCTTGGTGTAAATTAGGGTTCAGCACCCCACCGCCTTGCCTCTGTATCAAACAAAACAAAAAATCTGTATATACAGTATATATATATTGGGAGATGTGTCCTCTCCACTTGCTCTCAAGACAAACCCAATATTTTATATTTTAACTTTCTTTCCGTCTCTGACAATGGCCACCAGGAGAAATAGAGGAGTGAAACTCTCCAGCTGGGACAGAGACAAGACTAACAAATTGACAGCGGGTCTAACTACTTACCACTTTATCCAAAACTATGCCTTTGCCTTAAGATGCCTCTGAACAGCCTCAATTTTATCTCAGTCACACAACCTCTTTTTACAGCGCATCTGCTCAGAGAAGATCTGCCAAACATAATAAACAAGGTACTACACTTATATGTATAAAAGAAGGGTGGAAAGACAAAAATGTCAAGGACATAAAGCGGAAACAATGTTTTCTAAAGGGAGGGAGTCCCTGCTCCGAATGTTTATACAACAGCCTTGCTTTTCCAGCCATTAATCTTTATTAGCGCCAACATGTTCCAATTTTACAGTGAGTTCTAAGGCTTCTCTCTTTTATACTTTGAGTTATCTATCTTCAAAGACTATTCATGCATTCACTGAACAGTGAGGGGTCACTTGGGTTCCTGTTGGACAAAAGTCTGGGAAGTGTTAAAAAAATCCAGATACTCCCATTATAGTAAATAGCTGGCTAATAAGGCATAGAACACAGAAGAAAATTTCTTATCATATTTGGATTTCGTCTAGAGACATAAGATCATTGCGGAAATTGTGCACAATTAATTGGATCTGTGGCTTTTAAAATATTTTCTTGTGTTAATAAATGTGATGTGAGTTATGTCATTTTCTAATATATTTTTCACCATAAATGGCCATTTCTAGAAATACCTTTTTCCTTACAAGCAGCTGGTCTGGCTCTCAGCTGAGATATTGGCCTACAGCTGTCAGGGGTACTAATAAGTAGCGCTGGTACTGTCTTGGCATTATTTTGAACTTTTCTGTCCTTCTATCTGGCTGTGGAATGGACACCAGCCAAAAGGTGCCAACTTCAGACAAAACCTTTTTTTAAGGTCAGATTTTTATTGCTTTCTATGGCCTGTTTGGGAGATGTCCCCTCAGTTTGCAATATTAGTTCAAAAGATCTGTTTTATTTTAAAAGTAGAATTCAAACACATTTTGTTATTTTTTTAAAGATCCCCCTTCTTCAGGACTTAGGATTAGACTTGGAGCAGTTTGGGGCTGCTAGTAAAAGGATGGTCACTTGCAAAGCTCCTCCCACTTGCTACACATGAAAATCCAAACTCCTCCTTCTTGCTACTCATTAAAAAGCTAAGCTCCTTGCACTTGCTACACATAAAAGCCAAGCTCATCCTGCTTGGCTTTTATGTGTAGGCTCCTGCTTGGCTATTGACAGATGTCCTTCAACTTCCTGTTACTGTTACTTATTGGGGCAGGAAGAAAGGGAAATTTCTATAATGGTATATAAACAGCAAAAAAATAAAATAAAAAGGCATTTTAATCCTTCCTTAGTCTTTCTAAAACATAGACAATACAAATGGCTATACATACACTTAAGGAGTCATTTTTAAGAACTGTGAAAAATTATTCTTGAGCTTGCAATGGGGCTACCCCTGCACTGCAAGGATCAAGTGCTCGCTTTCTTCTAGGATGTAAGTAAAAAAGTTATTCAAACAAACCTAGAAGTCGACTGGCTGCTAGACCAGTCCCTGTAGTCTGTCTCCTCCACCACTGAAACGTCTCTCGGTGTCCTCACATCCTGTACATGGCGTATTGGGCGTGATGACTCATGGGACCTTAGACTGCTGCAGTGGAGGAGGCCAAAGGCTGGAAGGACAGGTGTAAGGTTCATGTGAGTATAACTATTTTGCACCCTAGATATAAAAACGAGCACTTACTGCAAGGTTACAAATAATTTTTCAGTCCTTCTTTAAGACTACCTATCTGGGAGGGGAACACATCACTGACCTAACCCTGCACACTATGTATATGTCAGTAGAGCATATGTGAGATGTGTGCTGGTGAAAACAGAGATATAATTAAAACTCTTATTTCTATTCAAGGAACACAACTTTCTCATGCTTCAAGCCCTCCAGTTCTGTGATTGGCTGGATACCCAGTGGTTGACTGTGAACTCCGCTCCAACAAATCAGCCATACCGCATTCTGACAAACATGCTGAGTTTCTGTAATTGGTGGTCAATTTACTGTCAATTCACTGTAGTAACATTTATGTACTAATCTGTCAGAAAGCCATAGAGCTTGTCACATTTTATCCACCGACTCTGCTCTGAATCTCCTCAGCTCCATGCGAGGACAGAGGCAATGATTGATTGAACCCACATTTGCACAGCTGTAAAAATAAATCCTCTAACTACCTATGATTGCATTAAGGGCTAGCAGAAAAGCAATTGTAATTAGCTCACTCACACATATAAACTGACGTTCTGTAAACTGTGAACGGCTCAGAATGAATTCTACAAAGACCTACACATTTCCACAAATTGCAAGCGACACCTTTTTAACCTTTACATTTAAAATATAGCTGTTCAGATATGTGCTATCTTTTAAAATCATCTTCCCAAAACAGATAAACTTGTGGCAGGTGGAGAAATGGTCAGTTACATGACTGATCTTTACCTTTGTCTTGGACGCTAGCAGAGATCTATCTGCCCATCTTCTGCATGCTAGTGACAGGCTGAGCTCAACTTTTCAGCTGAGCTACTGTTGCCACCAGCCTGAGTTCTTCACCTTTTCTTGTGGGGAATCCACTAAAATGGCTCATGAAACAGAAATGCTGTATTGCCTGTATTCTAGGAAATTTTCTCCACTTCACAATGCTAGCTTAGCTGAAAAGTCAGTATGGCCAACCTTTTGACAGTCTATGAAGAGGTAGGTAGTAAGGTGGACAGAGGAAACCCAGTAGATGTAGTTTACTTAGACCTTGCAAAGTCATTCAATACAGTACCTCACAAACATTTTCAGGTTTATTGACTAAAGAGTGAAGAGTTTGGAGAAGGCAGGAGAAGGGAACAACCTAGGACAACATAGATGAACTGGAAAGTGAGCTGAATTGGAGAATTTTTCCAAATCAGCTATTTTTGCCTGGATGTTTCACTTCTCCTGCCTCCTCCAAACTCTTCGCCCTTTTGTGAATAGCCCTGTTAATTTACAAATTAAGGTCTATAGGAATTGAAGAAACTGTATGCACATGGGTGGAAAATTGGTTGCAGGAACCTATCCAGAGGGTAGAGATAAACAGCTCATTCTCTAATTGGTCCAAAGTTGTGAATGAAGTGCCCCAGGGTTCAGTCCTTGGGGCAATTCTATGTGCTTTATTCATAAATTATATACAGGTCAGACTAAATAGCTCAGTGTTTGCTGACGATACTAAGTTATGTAGGGCAATACGTTCGCTACAAGACATAGAAATACTGCAGCAAGACTTTGATAAAATTGAGGAGTAGGCAGAAACATGGAAGATAAGTTTCAACATAGAAAAATTTAAAGTTATACACTTGAGAGCTAAGAAAATGTAGGCAGAATACTCTCCGGGAGGTGCTCCACATGTAATTAGAGAAGGAGAAAGATCTGGGATCCTTAGACCATAGACTCAGCAATAGCATGCAATGCAAAGCTGTAGCTAACAAAGTAGATAATATCTTGTATTAAAAGGTGGGATTTGTTTCAAGGGATAGAAAAATAGTTCTTCCACTTTCTAAAACACTGGATCAGACACATCTTGAGTACATGGTACAATTTTGGTCAACTATCCTCAGGAGGGACATCCTTGAGCTACAGAAAATCCAGAAAAGGGCAACTAAATTAATAAGGGACATACATGGAGGACCTGAGTTATGTAGACAGACTACAAAAATTAAACTTGTTCTCTTTAGAGAAGAGACGCTTAAGAGTACATGATTGCAATTTACAAACTGATCCATAGGGGCCGCAGTATAAGGTGTGAGCTGGGGAATAGGTAGCGGGGACAATTGCTCCCTGGGGTGAGCAATCTTGCAAGGTTTAGAGACCAGACCAGTGACTTGTCTTCAAACAGTGTTACATTTATTGGTGCAACACACAGGCTATATACAGTGCTCAAAGAAAGTAAATACTTCAAAAACAAAATCCTAGCCGTGTCCCGGCACTAACTAAACATACGATAGTCCTGACTACCAACCTGTACAAACCTATTGTTTGTCGGGCTTCAGCAAAACACATTGACCAACCTTGTGCTCCAGCAGATAGAGACTGTCTGCTCCCCAGGCTCCAGAGCTCTGTCTGTTTGCCTCACCTGCAATAAATTGCCACTGAGGCAAAGCGTAAAACCTGGGGCTTACTATAGGTTCCCGGAAGGTGTAAGAGAGGAATCTGGGTGACACATAAACCCCGGACAGGACCTCTCCTTGCTCTCTACATGATGACCTGCTACAAAGGGAATAAACTATTTAAGAACCTTGAGGACGATACAAGGACACAAAAAGAAGTTGGATGAGATGCGGTATAATCTCAGACTTGGCATGGGGTTTTTTACCATCAGAGCAGTAAAAATTTGGAATTCACATCCGCAGTCAGCTGTATCAGCAGAAAGCATTGAAAGCTTTAAAAAGCACTTAGTTCAGTTTACATAATACACAGGGTTACGGGTATTGTTAGCAATATGTACACACGCATGCACACATACACACAAATGCATATTTGGGATGAACTACATGGACCTGGGTCTTTAGTCAACCTTACCTACTATGTAACTGGGGAGAAAGGTCTCTGCCAGGGTTTAAGACAATATCAAAGACTTATCAACTGACCCTAGCAACCTCCACGGAACACATCGTGCTTGGGGGGTAGCAGAAGATCTCCACTCCAAAATTCTGGACAACATTAAAGGAGAACCATGAGGTGAGTGCTTTTCACTCATCCTCATAGTTCTAGCCGACCTGTGACAATGAAACTGTCACAGGTCCGCTCAGTAGATCGGGAGGTGAGCTAACACATACCGGCTTTCGCTCACTTCTCGATCCTGTCGCGGCAGAGTGCCGTGACAGGGGAGGGACTGGATTCCCCCTTCCCCGCTCCGGTCCTCCAGCGCTGACTGGCGTAATGGACCGGGGAGGGGGCGGTTACAGCTAGCTCTGCCTCTAGATAGGCAGATCCAGCTGTCACTCACGCAGCTGGGCGGATCCAGACATAATTGTCGGGATCCGTTTCAGCTGCGGCGTCTCAGTATACCGCGAGCTGCAGCTCGCGGTATACTGAGCTTTGGGTAACGGGAGGACGCTAGTTTGAGTGCTCCCACTACCGTTCGGAGAACTATGGGGAAAAGCCCTAACCCCATAGTTCTCCTTTAAATGCTGATGTTGAGTGAATATAAACTTCCTCAAAGAACACTTAGGATTTCCAAGATGGCAGGAGTCCACCAAACATCTGCCTTCAAAAGCTAGAGTATTGCCCCTAAAGCTACCCTTCTAAAATTAATATTTTTTTATTTTAGTTTTAGATAAAGTAGGGAATAATTAAAAGTTGTTTTTTTTTTTTGCTGCCTGTGTCCTACTGGGGAGAATTCCCTTCACCTCCTGTCCCAGAGACACAAAACAGACAAGACAAAGGCAAGATAAAATATTAAAATAATGTATATGGTGTCAAATGCTGTAAACTAAAGTCCTATTCATTCATTTACTATATATGATGGTCAATTGGACAAGCAGGGGCATAGACAGCAATAACAGCCGCAGAAGAGTGGATGGGTGAGTGATGCTAAATCCCTAGAGCTGTATCTGTTCCCAGCTAAAGGTGCCGAAACAGTAGATACGTAACAATGTCTTGACACTTGTTTGGTTGCTCTTCCACACAAAGGGCTCCAAGGGATCCCTTGGCTGCAAAAGGAAACTTCCCCAGGAAGTAGAGCTTAAAAACTTCAATAACTCTTCTCACTGGTTTATCTTGGACAATTGCAGAGCCATTCATAAGTCCAAAACACAGACCCACCAACCCCCGCTTATTATATAAAGTATCCATGCATTTTTTAAGCATTGCAAAGAAGATCCATGACTATCTCCATGATTATCTCACCAAGACTGTCCTATAATTCAACTCTGACTTCTGCAACCTTGGAAAAACATCCCAGTCTTAATATTTATCTCTTCCATTCTCTCCCACTGAGAAATTACTTCTCCTTAGTCTAGTTGTTATTTTTCATTGATTTATGGCCCAAGAATAAACAAAATGGTTTTATAAAGCTACGTCGGTGGAAAAGAGTTAAAAGATCTATATTTTCATACCAGTTCTCAGAACTAAGAGCACATTCACAATGCACCAGTCTATAAGGGAGCGTTTGTCTAATGGGAGTCTGGAGGTGAGTCACTGCAGGTTCCTCCTGCTGCAGTTAGAAGGCATTCCTCAATGTTCCAATGCATCAAAAACCCAAAGTGGGACCTAAGACTGATAAAACAACACTGTTGGAGAACACCGATTATAAGCATTTATTAATGATAAAAAGTAAAGCACTGTTTTAGAATTTTAAGCTCTAAACATACCCAGAGGACAGTAACAAGATAATACATTGGCTGAATAAACAGAACAGTGGAACAAACTTCATAAATTAGTATTTATTCTAAAACACATTTTTTCTGATGAATAATGGTTGACATAGATTATGTTGGAAGCCTTTTTTTTTTAAATTTGCCTGTCATCCATTGTTTCCACTTTGGTTCCATTTCTTCTTGAGCAGTTAGTAGCTATCCATCAATACATGGACATAGAAAATAAGCAAACGTCCAAATGCCTTTGTCATTGCTTGTTTACAGACATTTTATTTTCTGCTAGATTTTGGTGTGGGTACACTATCAACCTGGAATCACGCCTGTCTTAAGACTTTAGCGGGCCCAGACAATGAATTATTCAGCTCATCACTATTTTTATCATACTGTATGTATATATTGGATTACAAATTATTTGGTAGCAGTGAACAGTGTGACTGGACAGTGTCCATGCTCCATTCACACGTTTCTTCATGACTAACCTTTAAATCAATACACACAGTGACTTTCTATCTATTTTGCCACTTAAATGCTCATGTTAGTCTTTTTGTCTTAATTTGGCAACAGGTTTATTTTAAAGTATTACATGTATTCCCTGACCCAAAGAGGATCTAATTAGTGATCAGTACTGTTTGGCCTAATGGAGACTCATCAAACCCCAGTAAGCCACGACTGTATTGTTGTACTATAGAAGAAAGCAAAATAAATAAATAAAAACTTTTTTTTTAAATATCTTCTCATAGAATCACTTCTATATCATATAAACCTGGTATTGCATTTCCAGCATACCTAATAAGCATGTATAGCAAGAAGGAATTGGGGTTTAATGAGATGTCATAGCCATTGCACAAGTAAAATCACAAAAAGATTTATTGTTACATATTCTTACATGATGTCAATAAAAGATTCTTGGTCATAAAAACATGATTCCCCCCATTATTTTGGTGTCACATACCTAATAGGCAATTTAACTATCCACTGTGCCGAAAGAAAGCAGATGAATTGTGTTTGCTGCATGAAGAAACCTTAGATACGGGTAGGCTTATATAAAGGTACTGTCTTTTCAAATATAGACATTTAGTATACCTCTAATATACTGTATTCCAATAACAAAGCTTATCTACCCAGTGGCATCAAAAGGGGGGTTCAGGGGTGTGGCCTGCACCAGGTGACACCGCCGGAGGAGGTGACAGCAAAATGACTCACAGTCATTGACACAGACACAGGCAACATACCTTATCCTGCCGGATGAATGTCTCCTCCTCTCTTTGCTGGCTTCCATCACCAAGATGGCCTCTGGCAGTTAAGTGCGTGTGACGTAATTACGTGTGTGCAACACCCAGTCTGCGGACACCTCTGCATCTAAAAAAGGGCTACTTATTTGTTGAGAACACCTCACATTGTGAAATCCTCCGCTGGCTGGTAATCTGCTGTTCAAAGAATACCTTATTCTGAGCCTCCAGCTCTGTAGACCTAGTTCCAACCCTGTGGAGCCTTTTTACTAAGTGTTTATGCACACCCCAATGTAGTTTATTTGGACACATCCAAGGCCAGATTTACCATTCGACACAGTAGGATTGTACCTTTAGGTGATAGAGCGAAAGAGAAAGAATTTTCCAGTATAGTTATCAGTTACACTGTTTATCCAAAACATTAGCACTACAGTTGCCTCTAATGAACTACTTTAAACATTATCACAATACTCAAAGCCAAACTATAGCCAGTAAAACAAGAAAACGTTCTTAATAATATAGTAATCCTAAAAGAAAGATGGTCCGTTGGGCACCAATGGGTATGCACGTGCAGACACCTGTGATTAAACGCTAGACACAACCCATTCATTCAGAAAAAAAACTCTGCCGCTTCCCAATATGGGTATAGAAGAAAAGTGTCAAGAGGTGACAGGAGACTGTAGTCCAACACAGAGGTGAAGCTCAGACCAAGGGAGGAAGGAGTGACAAGTGAGCACAGGCAAAGTATGTACAAGAGGTTGGTGGTAGCCTTTGCAGAGATGCTCATTTTGCCCTGTATGAACAAGGTGACAGTGTCTTTTGAACTACAGACATCCTTACTTTTCCTGGAGACAGGCTTTAAAACACACAGGTGTAATAAGTCTTCCTGGCTGCAATAGTAGTTTCCATGTCTGTCTTAATGTGTACCTGAACTGAAAAAGTCAATATTTGCTATCTAATAGGCAACACCAGTAAATGATAATTGTAAGCAGCACCCTACAATATTTATCTGTTGTCTCAAATCCCTTCTAACAAACAGCAGTGCACTTCCTGTGCAGAGGCATTCCTGTTCCTTAGCCTCATAACTGTATAACTGCCGTGTAATAGCTAAGGATCTCTGACTGCTTGTCTCAAGAGGTTTCGAGTGAGATATGGTGATGCCACTACTATGTTCTTCACTGTTCTCCTTGCTTGAGACAAAGCTGTAGCTGAGGACCTTCAGTGCAAAGATTGCTTTGATTCTACTTCAGAAAATGTTTACTTTGTCCACCTCTGATGTATGGTGTAGGAATACTCAAGATGCAGCAGAGATCTGTGCTTCGTCCATCTCTTCTGCTACATCTTGAATATTCCTCCACCATACATCAGAGGGCTAGTTAAGACACAAGGAAGGAAAGCCCTGATCTTCTACCAAGATGACCACCACCACGCGAAGACACTAAACAAGGCATGGTAAGTCAGTAATGGGGAAAAATCAACTGCAAGGAGACAACAATCAATACTGGTGACCGGTCCTGTGCTCTTTACTTGCCTTTTTTGGGTACAACTTCCACAAATCAGATCCTCTCTAAAGAGCAAATTAACTCTAGAAGTTGTGCCCAAAAAAAGGTAAGCAGAGGGAAAAGGACAGGTCACCAGTATTGCCTGTGGTCTCCCTGCAGATGAACGGTTTCCCATTACTTACCTACCATGCCTGGTTCCACACTATCTCTGTGTGGAGATAGTTGTCTTGGTAGAGACAAGGTTTTGTTTTTCTATGTCAAAGCCTTCAGCTAGGACAACGTTGAGCAGCAAATTTAGGTCACAAAGAGATATGAATGGCAACCATGCATTTAGAGCTTCTTTACTGATCTCAAAGAGGCCAAAATGAAAGACTAAGGCACATGCGAAGTACAAGGGTCCCTTTCATCAGATCCAGTCTACAAACATTTGCCAAGTTTTTGTTAAATAAAATATAATTGAAGCAAAACAAGAGAAAAAAATGGGGCTTTGAAAGTGCCACTCTAGGCATGGAACAAATATAGCATATTTGATTGTAAAAAAATAATTTTAATTATACAAATAAATACATATATATACAAATAAATAAATACATATACACAATACAAAATAGGTCACTATATATACCCTTCGGTTACATGCTCGTAATGGCCTCCTACACATATCCCTGGACCACACGGCCACATACTAGGCATCAATGATGTACTAATCATTAATAAATATTGCTAAAAATCCTTAGGTTCATCATATATTGTCATAATTGGATTGTAGAATCTTGCATCGATGCACCGTGGGTCCATTCTTCTACGCGTTTCACTAAAAAAAGCTTCCTCAGGAAGATGGGAGGCTGCCTTTTTAAACAGGGTCTTGGTGGTGGATCAGTCCATGTCCCCACCAGAGCAGAATTCATCGCCTAGAGGACACAGGGAGCGAGAGGCTTGTATGGGAGCTAGGGTGGTGCAAGGCTGGTTTTCATCCATATTAGATTCAACTGCTCCACAAGAAAATCCAGGATCACCTCTCCCACCGAGCCCCCTGACCCCCACTCCCTCCACCAATAAATAAATACAATATCAAATATACAAGTAACAAGATTTCAGTTTTCATTCAGTCATGTATTAAGTGATATGGCTCCACTTTAGGATTGGAAGTAAATATTATAAAATCTGGGCTATCTTTCCTTTCTCATGACATCAAATGTATTAGAAAGTTTGGACATTACCTAAGAAATTTTTGAAAGATGTTTTGCTACAACAGCCACTGATCCTGTCACTGACCAGGCAGTGCGCGAACACTTGGAGAGTCATTTTGGAATTTTTCACATTCTGACATATAAATTCAGCGGGGAAATCATTTTTCCACACTAAATCACTCTTGCGTTAAATATTTTATTGTCTGCCTGTTGAGGTGTGAATGAAGTAATGGGCCCGCTAGTTCACTTCATCAGTCTCCTCGGCTGACAGTAGTGCTTAGACACACGGTGCTGCTCTATATAAACCCCTGTCACTCTGCTGTCTCGAAACAGTTCTTTTCCTCTGGGAAATCCTAATCAAGCCCTCCTGGGAGTGGTGCAAGCAGTAGTGTCCATAACTAATAAATTAAATCAGTTCTACCCACCAGGCTTCTCGCTGACATCTTTGCAATAACAGAGAAAGTTAGACAAAGAATAGCCACCTACAGACACACAGCATTATGTTTAGAGTTTAGTCTCTGCTGGGCCTGCTTCTAAAGACACTTATGAGGGCTGACAGAGGGGGTCACCTCAGGTTAGACATACTCAGCAGCACTCTTTTCATGCCCTTTCAATTGTATAGGCATAAGGATTTCTTCCAGGAATGAGACAGCTCCAAAAAAAAAAAAGAAAAAACATTAATTGAGGAAAAAAACATTAATTGAAGAGTCATGTCAAGTAAAATAAAACCTTTCATTTTAAGTGTTCTCATCTTCAAAACTTCAGATTTCATTACAGGGGTTGGGACAACTTTTGCCATTGATTAAAAAAAAAAAACACCAACTACTGAAAAAACAAAAAAACATTAGCAAGCCATATACTGTACGTGTAATTTTCAGGCAATTTCAGTCACTTTTAATGCACCAGGAATCGCAAGTACTGTAGAACATAATAGGTGAAAATAATCAATCTACCATCCACCAGTCTGATCGACCACCAGAATTCCCTCAATTGTGAAGTCAAAACTGGGCTTGTATTGATCAAATTTGATGTAATTAACATGGCATTGAAATGGGACAAACTAGAGCAATCTCCTCTAAATGGACTGGATTTTTATGCCATCTTCAATCACCATAATTTTGACTCCATCTCCTTGCAGTCTGTTAAAACCACATTTTTATGTCTTTGCTATTTTAACAGAAAGTGGAATAGCAAATTAAATTTTTCCTTTTTTTTTTCCTTTATGGTTTTAGAAATTTTAGCTCCGGGGTCATATTAATATCAATTTTAAATTTTAATCCATCTTAATTTAGTTTTACTATTTCCATTAGCGCAAGTTAGTTTGGTTCACCAAATTAAATTTGATCTGATTTCCATGTGTATGGTCAGCTTTGAAGACTCTTGTCTACCAAGGAAGAACCCTTGAAATAATTTTCAGATCTCTGGAAACAACCATGAGAAATTTTCATCTGCTCACAGTAAAAAGGGTGGTTTGGTCTCTAAGACTGATCATTTTTTAATAATCTGTGCTCTATACATTAAACTATTTTGGCAGTGAGATAAGGTAAAAAATCTGCAGCTCTGCTAACACTAAAAAAATCCTTACACCAAAGCATCTCTTATCATTTAGTTATCCCCTAATACACTAAAATGGACATATACTCTGCCCATGAAAAGCAACAGGATCACTTAATTGCATCCTTAAGCAGCAACTTAAAGTGACACTAAACTCTAGAGTTAAACCTTAAAAATACATTCAAGTACCTCAACTATTAACAAAACTGTATCTTATTTGTGTATCACTCGGCTGTAGATCCTCAAATCATCTCTGAATTGGTGCTGACCATGTCCTTCCTTCTGGAGGGGGGCTACTTTTGTTCTCCATGGTCCCTGTGTGTGTTGCAAAGTAGCCACCACTCCAAGCTCACTCCCGTGATGGACTACAATCTCAATACAAACCAGTAAACTAAACATGAGTTTGTAGTCCATCGTAGAAGCGCTGGCTTTTTTATAACACATACTCACCTCCTCTTTGCTCCCTGCCTGTTTGGGCACCAGAAGCAAAGAGGATCTCCTGGTACTTCTGGGTATAGAGAAGCATGTCATCCACTCCACTTCCTCCCACATGACCATGCTGGTGTTTGGTGATTGGCTACTCATGCACCAAGCACTGTCGCACTGAGGCTGGAAGAAAGTCCTCAGTTCAGTGGCAACTTAGAGCATTCAAAGGACTTCATCTATTCACTCAAAGAAGTCAACCTGATTCATAAAATGTTTCTTAGTAAACCCCCCAGTATACAATTAGACCTTAACCTGTTACGCAATGCTTTCTCTCCACACACATACTGTACCCCAACACTAACACTTTTTTCCAATTTGTTTACTTTAAAGTGTATAGCTAAAACCTTTCTTTTTAGTTTTCGACAGTGTAGGGAAGCGTAGTATAGGGCATATTGATGACGCTCAGTGTGCAAAGCAAGCTTGGCTTTCTAATAAGAAAACCCAGCACTGACTGCATGATTCTGTTAACATTTTCAAACGAATTATGAGGTTTTCTGCTAAATTGTTCAACTGTCTATTATTAGAACATCAGTGGTAACAAAAAGCCTACAGAGACCGTGAAGGTGCACGAAGTTTGCCACCTGCTGGCCTCTAATGGTAAACATAAAATATTTTTATACAACAGTTCATATCAACTTAATTAAACAAAACAATTATGTTTAGATAATAATCAAAGCTGTAATATATATAAAAATGGCATCATCCTGTTAATGCAATGTCCAATATACAGAATGATTTCCAGTTGAAGTCACATTTAAATTCAAAAGATCTGGAAACATCATAAATCATTTTCTTTATACTTCCAATTTCCCCTACCCCCTGACGGCCCCTATGAAAACGACACTTAGCGCCTGGACTGATGTATGTAGGTCCCTCTACCCTGGCACTACAAACATGTCACCGCACGCCCCTCTGTGGAATAATCCAGCATTGAGCCATTTTATGTCTATCCCTGACTTTCACATCTGGCCAGAAAAGGGTATTAGGACATTGGGGGACCTGACTTTGGCCGGTTCACTTGCCTCCTTTGCAGAACTACGGGAGAAGTATGGTCTTCCTAATCGCTACCTGTTTCGATACCTCCAGCTGCGTCATGCCTTTCAGGCACAGATGGGGGGGCAGCCTCACGGTTACGCCCCTTGAGTCCGCGCTCAGGCGCCTAGGTCTCCGAAAACCATTGTCATATTGACTTGAAGTATGAGGAAGTTTTCACATTGTATTCATTGGCATTTTAAGGATTTTTGTGCTGGAATCTCTATAGCATCCACACTTAATTTTTTTCTCAAAATAAGAAAAATGTGTGGCATAAATAAATAATTGGGCATTAAATATAATATGTAGGTGATAGGAGACTTTTACAAAATATAAATGGTGCACATACTTATTTATAATACATAGGAACATTACAGAAAATTCACATGTGTATATATTTCAACTAGTTGCAAACACACATAGCTATGCATTG